>NC_056564.1:20911273-20939655 GCF_013358625.1 Macadamia integrifolia
AAAAAAAAGAAGTCTCTGTTGAATATGGGCATGCCACTTCAAACAACTCTCGTATCATATTATATATGAAAGTTATACCTAAATCAGCTATAATTTGATCATTTCTAACTTTATCCTTCCTAGTTTTGCCACACATTCATCTCAACATCCTCATCTCGGCTACACTGAGTTTTATCTTTATGATGTTTCTTAACTGTTCAACATTTGGATCATACATCATATAACCGGTAATATTATTGTCCTATAAAAATGTCCTTTAGATTTTAAAGGAATTCGTTGATCTCATAACACTTCAGACGCACCTCTCCACTTCATCCATGTTTTCTTTTCTTTTCTTTCTTTTTTTTTTTATTTTTATTTTTATCAATATCTACTATAAAGGGCAGGGGGTGAAAGTAACTACCAAGAGGCTTGAGTTTGAGACCTCCTAGTGAGTGTGGTCTTGATGCACCACATTTTCACCAATTGCACTAGGCATTTGTCATTCCTATTTTAAATCTCTATGAAACATCACCTCTATATCACATTCTTTGTTTATGATTGATCCCAGATACCTAATATAATACTTTATGGAATCTCACTCTCATCAATTTTCTTTACATCATTATCTATTTCAATGTAATTAAAGTTAAACATCATATACTTTATTCAGAATATCGAATATCCGTACTTAACCCAACAATTTATGAACAGGAACCAAACTCCTTACAGGTCCACAGAAACCACAAAGATGCGGCCGCCCTTTGGATTGAAAACATCACATTCCAGTAAACTGTTTGAGAATGAGAAAGTGAATCTTCTAACTAAATAAATTAATTTGATAATAAAGCCACTTTAGAAGAGATGAATGGCTATAATTTGTTGGATCATGGATGGGCTTTTGATAAGGCAATGATTTATTCTTTAACTCTTTTGTCCCTTTTCCTTTAATTCTTTCTTGGTTGAACAAGGCAAGTGCTTTGGCTCCCATTAACATAATATTAAATGATTTAGTTCAAAATATTAATTAATTTAATATAGATCATGGGTTATCTCCTAAGAGTTCTTTTTAATTAAATAGAACATGGTCACTGAACGTTCTAAACTAAGGGGATTGATCTCACATGATCTAATTTAATGAATATAAATTTGCATAGAGTGGAAAGCTAGAGATTCCCCACCACTTCTCCAACTTTGGGAAAATCTTGGGTTTTGATCTTCAAAATCCTATTAACATTCATGTTAAGACCATAATTAGTCAATTAAATCTACCTAACAGAATCCATTAATCAGTAGTGGTCCTGATGAAACATCTCTAATCTCTATATAAGACATGTCTAAAAATCCAATCTAGATACCGTAGCAGTACCAGACTACGATTCTACGGCGGATTCTGTAGCCGTAGACTCAAAATGGTACTACCAAGAACATTTTAAGGATTAATATAAAGATTATGATTATTGGAGCTTCTACCTTAAGAGGAAGTCAGTTGGTGCAGAATCAAATCCAGCTTCAAGATTTTGGCCACATGAGCAGGAATCCTCAACCCTACGATTGCCTAACCAAGTCAAACTCTCTCCTCTTCTTGCGGAGAACTCAACCTTGTAAAAATCTGAAAATTGAAAGTATCTAAATCAAGTAAACTAGTAAAGAAATGCCCACCTGTCTCTTTTTGATAATCTTCTTCCAACCCACCCTACAAATTCCCCCACAGTCTAAAAAATCCTTCCAGTTTTGGCACATAAAAGTTGTCAAGATTTTAGATATTGGGAGGGTATTTGGGAAACACACTAAAACCCTATAGAAGTTAATGAACACTAAATGGTGTGACGAACATTCCCCCACAATAGAGAAAAAATTTCTCCAAAAGTGCCTCTAAGCAAGGGGTGAAATTCAATCTCTCTCTCTCACACACACTCTGCTAGGTTGAGAATTCAGAAATGAACCCAGCCTAAAAACTAGTAAATCCTCTAAGTCAACACACAAAAATTGCCTCTAAACAAGGGCTTAATTGTTGGTGCAAACTAAGCTAGGAAACCCTTACATCTCTCTCTCTCTCCCTCTCTCTCTCTCTCCACATTGGTAGGTTGAGAATTGAGGCATGATGAGGAGAATCATTTGGTCCTAAGTGAAGCGAACAGCTTGGTCATAATGTAGGGCCTTGTACCCATTTGAATTATTAGAAGGTGACAAAAATACTCACATAGAGCTACAGCACATGAACCCTCACATGCATCTCCACCATTGCTCTTCATCTATTATTATTCTCTTCTTGTCAAAAGGCAAACAATCATTTACACATCTACCAGTCGCACTATAACTACCACTACCACCACCACCACCACTGCAACTCTAATTCTGTCTTACCTCTTCCAATCTCCCCCTCTATCAAACATGTTCTCTTCGTGCAATCTTTGTTTAAGCCATCCATCAAAATGGGTTAGAACCCTTCTTCAACAACTCAAATCCTTGAATAGATCAGTTAAGAGAAGCAATAGAAGAAAACCCAAGAGATTGTTTTCTAGTTTTGATTGGATTACTTCATCTTTTGCTACTATGGAAGTGTCTAACCAGCTGAAACAAGTGTTCAAGCTCATTGATGCAAATGGAGATGGGAAAATTTCTCCTTTGGAACTTGGGGAAGTGCTTCTATCCCTTGGGCATGAGAAATTGACAGCAGTCAGTGAAGCTGAAGGGATGATCAGAGAGCTTGATTGTAATGGTGATGGCTACATCGACTTAGATGAGTTCATGGATGTCGTTGGTGGCCCGGAAGGCGGCGAAGTTGGTTGCAGCAGCAGGGAAGATGAACTAATGGATGCCTTTCTCATGTTTGATTCTGATGGAAATGGGTATATATCAGCTAATGAGTTGCAGAGTGTGTTTGTGAGCTTAGGATATGATAAGTGTAGTCTTGATGAATGTTTTCTAATGATCAGAGGAGTTGATAAGGATGGTGATGGGCTTGTGGATTTCCAAGAGTTTAGATCAATGATGATAGGATGCACAGCTTGAAGATCCAATTCCACCCAATTTTGCCATATTTGTAGCCCTCAGTTAGACATTTAGAGTTGCAGAGCTTGATAATGAAGCTTAATTGTACGTAAATGTTTATTAATGATAGAAAATTTGGTCTTGTGGCTTCAATGAGGCAAGAAAATAATTTGTAATTTTGTATCTTATCTCACACATAAAGAATTATGTTGATAAGATAGATGCATTATGGCATCAGCTTCTATTCTGATATGTATCATATTAGGAGAAATTAAGTATTCCAGTGATAGAAAGATAAGCCCACAACTCACTTTGTATTGTCCTTTTCAGACTTTGAATCATCCCTTTAATGGAATCATAGTTGGATGCCTCTCTCTCTGCCTTGTGTGTGTTTTTCTGTCATAGAGAAAGAGGGGAGTGTGGAATGAGAAAATTGATAAATGGATTCCACCCTATTGGTGGGGTTAAAAAATAGGAATAAAAAGTGGGGGGAAAAGTAAACTTTTCCATTCCCATGAATGAGTAAATGTTTGGTTGAGAGAGAGAGAGAGAGATAGAGAGATCATATAAAGTAGACTTTTCATTTCATGGTCAGTGTAAAAGCCCACCCACCAAATTGGGTCTTTGGAAAGGATGAATTTGAAGACACTTCGATCAGCAGACTATAAAAAAGGTTGTCCAATAGTTTTTCCACCTTAGCTAATCAAAAACTTCAATTTCTCACATAAAAAAAAAATAAATAAATAAATAAATAAACATTTTCTTCATTCCTTAAATCCCACCCAAATTGTGCGATTTTCTTCGCTGAATAGTTTTTTTTTTTTTGTAAGCAAAGAGACGAGATGACAAGAGCTTGTAACCCTATTCTCTATTGCTAGTGATGCCACAAGAATACCATTTGATCTAATGTCATTTTCGTAATAGCCTTTTCGCCAGATTTTTTTTGAGGCTGAAGTTTGAGCAATGAGATAGTGTAGATTGTTCTATAACATGAACCTATGCATGTTTATTGTATACCAAATGGTAACTGGGGATAAGTCCATCACCCAACCATGGGAACAAACCCAGCTTTCATTACACCGCAGTTCAAGAGAAAGAACATTTCCAAGTTCCATCTAAAAAGTGAAAGGTTTTTGCTAAATTCACATAAATAACCACAAGTCACTCAAAATCCTATCCAAACACATCATATGGGATTGCCAACATGGAAAACCCTATAAATTAAGGGAATCAAAAATGAAAACCATTTTTTTTTCTAAAATGTGCTTGGACTAAAATATTGTAACATCTTTCAAGATGCATTATTTTTTATGAGAAAGTATCTATTCATTAAAATGTGTCGAACACGTGGAAGAAGAGATACAAGATTCTTTCAACCACAAAGTGGATAATGACCAAACTGTCATACATGAACAAGGTGCATGATTTCATTAACCTAAAAAGTAAGAATTAATTCCAATTTGAAATTCAAACACCCAAACTAGAATTGCATTTTCATAGCCCAAGTATTCTAAGTACATTGTACAACCATATTCTGGAAATTCAAAAGACATGCTTTACATGCAAAAGTATGAACTGCACTAACCTTAATAACAAAAAATGCAGTTCCAAACCCTAAGCATTAAGGGCAGCAAAAACAGTTCTAAAATCTAAAACTAGGTCAAGTACCCATATGATCATTCCACATGGCAGTTGCAATTGAATCCCTCAGTTGAAAGGCAGTTGCTTGTTTAGAAGCAGCTGCTGATGGTTGAGCCTTAAACTCCATAATGGCTTATTTTGCTTCAGAATCACCTCTTTGTTAAGAAGTTGGTTCCTCTTTTCCTTTTCTATGTAATTATGTATGGCACAAACCACTAAAACCAGTCTTGACTGTGTATCTATTGGGTAAGGAGGTGCAGAATTCAAAATAGGGAAGCGTTCTTTCAAGACCTTAATATTACTTTCAGTAGCATTTCTTAGCCAGCCATAATCGGTGATTGAAGAGTTCTTTGGCATTTCTTGGAGGATGGTCATCTGGAGAATCAGAGAGGCGAAAATCACAGAGACGGCGAACACCACCACCACGATAGGGGCCGATGAAACCTGGCATGTTCCCATGCCTTCCATCAACAAGATAATATTTACCTACCTCAATAAATAGATGATGGGTCACTTTGATGTCAACAAAAGCTTGTGGTTAGATATAAGAGATGTACAGTACTTTCAGGGACTTTAAATGGGTTCTTCTTCCCATGGTCATTAGAGCGTGCTGATTTCAAGATCCTTGCATCTGCTGCTGAGCCTTCCCAGCCGGCGAGGACATAATGGAATCGCAAGTCAAATGAACAGGCTACCATAACCCTTTGTGAAGCTTTCCCACTCCGATCATACCATGCGCTTTGTGGTTTGACAGCAACCATGGCTAGGACTTGAATCATATGTATTACTCCTAAGCAATTCTATGAAAATTATTGCAAAAAGTGAGATATAGTTAAACAAAAATATACCAATAGTAATCTGTAAGTAATTGCAGTGTCAGAAAGAATTGGAAGCAGAGAGAGTGTAACTTATCAGTACTGAATTACCTTGAAATATGGATAGAATTTAGGATTGTGCAGGATCTCTATGGGGATACCAGACCCATGAGGTCGAAAAGGGCCTAAAGCTATGAATGCTTTCAACACATCTTTGAAACAGGAACTAATAGTTTCCTCATTGTGTAGAAATAGATCCTGAACTGTTGTACTTGGTTGACTGGCCAATTATGAATAAGAATATAGCCAACTGTTCCTGAATCCTAATTCCACTTGACTGTCTCAGCAAATTTTTGGCTTGTAGGAGGTCACACAACTTATGGAAGATATGTTTATCCATCCGAAAACTCTCATAACAATGATCATTAGATCCACTGAGCACTCGATCTACATACATTGAACCGGTGAGCATTGAACGGCATGGTTCTCTTGGTATATGATGTTGCTGATTGTGGTGAAATGCAGTTGCTATTACGACCTTTTCTTCATTGCTGGAGTTGCCCATAAGGTTGTGTCCTCCACACTAACAATATAGAATATCAAATGTCATGTACCAACCCATGAGCACTAGGCTAAGAGATGGGGTTGCAGGGAGGAGAGGACCCAATTTGATGGACAACAAAGATGCAGTTCTTTATAGTATTCACACAACAATGACAACAACTATGCTTATTGCTTCCTCTTTAATATCATCATCCTTCTCTGCAACGACCTCTGTTTCCCACTCACTATCACATTCTGATATTCTTATTGCTTTCAGCAAAGGGTGAATAGCTAAGATAAAGAAACATAACCTACAGAAACCCTTTTCAACCCCCCCCCCCCTCTAACAAAGAAACATTCTGAAACTTTGGAGTGTGAAATGCTTTTGACAAACCAGATCATCTCAGCCTTGTCAAGCCAAGATAAAAATTAAGGCAGAGGATGTAAAAATGCTGATCTTTTCTTGGCAAAGGTATAGGATCACATAGATATTACTTCATTTTGAACAGTTGAGGGGGAAGTGGGAAAGGAAATATGAGATTATTGGAAGGAAAGTCCAGATCAGTCCCACCTTCTAATATTGTTTTTCATATTCTGGCTCCATTACTACAAATTGATCTCGCGTCTCCAAGGATTTTGGGGTGCAGAGATTTGTTTTTGGTTCTAGTTGGGGTCAATTCATTTGGAAATGCAAAACCCTAGATATTTTGTATATGAATCTGTGTAGTGTTGTATGTGGGCATAAGAAATATATGCTGAGATGACCTACCAGTACCCTTGGATCAACAACAATGGAACTCTTTGTTTTATCCAATAAATAAAAACAATAAAAACAAAAGGCTCAAGTAAATCATCACCAGGTAGTTGAATGAAACAATTCAAGGCCCTCACAGTTCACAGACCAAAAACTCTGGGCAGCACTAACATTTAATCATACCGCACATTCTGCTATGGAGGAATCCAAAATTTATGTTCTGTAATGCAAAATTCTCAAATCAATTCCCAGCTAAAAATCATTAGAAGAAAACATGAAGATAATATAACTTAGCAGCAGTACTCATCACAAAAAAGGAACAAAGGAATAAAGAAAGAAAGTGTATCATAGAACCCTAATCACCACAAGAAGAAAAAAGAAATTAAGAAAGACGATCAGCCACAATTCAAACATGTATCCAGATGTTACAGAGAGATGATCTCATGAAATAGGGATTACATCTCAGATTTTTTCGCCTTGAAGTATGCAGAAGTCTCCAGTTTCCATGGTCCAAACTGGTTCGAAATGGTGACAGCGAAGTCCTCAATATATATACTGTTTGGCGCCTTTTCTTCTTCCTTTCTTCTATATTTTGATTTTTGGCGCGCTTTTTCAAATATATATATATATATATACTATTATATAAAAAAGTACAAATCTTTCACTTGATTATTTTACCCTTATTTCTTTGCCTTTATTCCTTTTTTTTTTTTTCCATAATTATTGGTACTCTTGTAATTTCTTTTTTATATATATATATATATATATATATATAAAAGCACGAAATGACAAATCTTTCACTTGACTATTTTACCCTTATTTATTTACCCTCATTTCTATTTTTTTTCGCATAATTGTTGGTACCCTTGTAATTTCTTTTATACTTAAAACTCTATCAATAGGAAATTCCTTAAATTTTATCCTATTATTCTTATCTCCCTCTCATCTCTCACGTTACTCTCCTCCAAATAGGAAACTCCTTAGATTATATCTCACCTCCCCCTCCTCTCTCTTATAGCTCTTTATAAAAATTAATCTTTCATTTGACTATTTTACCCTTATTTCTTTGCCCTCATTCCCTTTTATTTTCCGATAATTGCTGGTACCCTTGTAATTGTTTTAATAATTAAAATTCTCTAAAAGTTTATTTCTCATATTCCTCTCTCTCTCTCACGTCCCCTTCTCTCTCTCTCCATTTCTTTTATACTTAGAACTCTCCTATCAATAGGAAACTCCCTAGATTTTATCCTATTATTCTTATCTCCCCCTCATCTCTCACTTTATTCTCCTACAAATAGGAAACTCCTTAGATTGTATCTTACCTTTCCCTCTTCTTTCTTATCGCTCTCTATAAAAATTAAATTAAATTCTTTTTGTCAAACACACCCACTTTCCTATAGAGTCACTTTTCTCTTCCAAATTCTCTCATTGTCCACGATTTTCGGACCTCTTTTTTTTCTTTTTCTTATTTTTTTGAGAAAAATTAAATCCCTTTATATAAGGAAGATAATAATTCTCTTTTTCTTTACTTCCTTCTTTCTCTCAAACTCCCCCACTTTCCTATAGAGTCACTTCTCTTTCATTCTCTCTCCCAAACTCTCCCATTGTCCACAATCTTCCTTTCTCTTTTTCTTTGAGGTTTTCAAAATATTTTTCAATCTGGATCCCTCTTTAAATGCTTACCCTATGATGAAGAATGGAAAAGGATAGTGCCATTTTCTCTCCACGAAATCAGTCTTTTTTCACTTCCCACTCGATTCATCACATAATTGGGGGCAAAATGAGTGATTTGGAGATCATACTGAAGTGCTAATGATCCTGACTCAAAAGATTTGGCTTTATTTGCCTTTGGGCATTAGAAGCATGGTGATGATTTATTACAATCAGTTGTTGGACCAGCATGTGGTCTGGAATATTTTTACGGAACACTTTTTTTTTTTTTTTTTAGGCATCCAGATTGAATGATCAATTCTATGGGGCAATATAAGTGGAGTTGGCGTGGAAGTTCTGTGTAGCTAGTGGTCTGTCCATGTGTCATTATCACACTGTTGTTTTGGGCCTTTTTTTTTCTTTCCCTTAGCTAAGTAAAATAGAGGGGAAAAAAATATCACAAAAGTGTTGGTTTTAAAAACACTCAAACTACTTGAGTTCTATTCAATTGCAATTAAACTTGATTTTTCTTTGTTTGAGTTTGGGTTTTATTCAAATATATAAGTGATCCTTCCCTTCATGATGTATGACACTTTGAATTGAAAATTGAGTATTTCTTATTTCATGAATTCTCATGAGACCCACTCTAAAGGTTAAAAAAAAATAAAAAATGATGAGATGGCAGCAAAGAGTTAAGTTACAATTGAGTTAAGTTGTTCATCTTTTGCATGCATTTTTTTATCATATTACTTGTTTAATCAAGATAAAATTTTGATTTATTTTCTAAATATTTTCAATGTTTACCTTTTCCATGCTTCCTCTTCTTTTGTGTGTGGTCAGACCGTCAGAGGTAGCTGCTCTTAAAAGTAGGTTCCTCAAATCTTCTTGTACCTTTATGACTCTTTATATCTTTGAGATAGTTCTCGCATCATTAAGAAAAATAGAGTGCGTTATATCAGCCCTACCATGATCAAATGCCATCTTCTACTAACAATTGATGAGTTTATAAGATCCCACCTCAACAATTGGGATGGAATAATTATTATTATCTAACCAGGAAAAAAAAGTAAAAAGGTTAGTTAAAAGTTTAGCACTCTTTCTCTGTTCCATGTTTTAGTTATTGTATCGATTTTTTTCTTCTACTTGGCACACTTCACAGTTTTTCAAGTCATGGAGAGGAGACAGATGGTTCATATGAAGCTTTTCGCATTTCTATTATGGATTTTTTCTTCTGCTTACTACTTGAGATTTTAAATATAACCGTAAGCGTACGGATTAGTGTAGTTACGGGTCGAACACAGAGAAAACAACCACTTTATTTTTTTTACCTTTTAATAATGCGAAAGTGAACTAATTAATGATTGTGATCAAATTCTAATTACCATCCTAAACATATGTATCTAAAATAACGTCATAACCATTCGTCATCTAAGAATTTAAAGACGCAAGCCACGCAATTAAAACTAAATAAATAAATAACTGAAAATAAACAACCACGCAATTAAAATTAAAAATAATAAAGGAAAAAAATGTTGAAATAAAAATAAAGTAAAAGAAAGGGGATAAAGCTAGAGAGAGACTCACAAGTAGATTTCTCTACTTAGCCCAAGAGATGCATCATAATATGAACTTCCCTACTTGACCAGAGAGTCACTCTTACAATGATTACTCTATATGGCTTTAGGGAAAGGGAGACAATTAAAATAAAAGTAATAAATTGATGGTTCTATGGCTAGGAGGGGCAAAACCAACACATACATTAGTCATGAACCTTGGGGGAAAGGGATAGTAATAATGTAACGACTGAAATTAAAATCTTAAATTAAGAAAGAAATGGTAGTCAGAAGAGGGAATGAGAGGGGGGAGAGAAGATTACTGAATGAGTCTAATTACTTGAATCAATGCTTGAACTTAAAAGCTTGGGTGATTTGAGATACTACCAGTACTAAAAATCAGATCTGGAATAAACTAAATCTAAAATTTCTAGTACTAGAGACAACAAATCTTAAAAAAAAAAAAATTTGATCTTGAAAAAAAAAATTGCTCTACGGCTCGTGATCTTGTCACCTAGAACGATAACTTTAAAAATTACAACTCAATTGCATAAATCATAAACATAAAAGGCTGAATAAGAATAAAAGAATGCTTGCATTAATTGACATAAAAAACTATTATAAAAGTGATTAAAGCAAAAATAAAGAAAAATTAATACTAAAGAGAGTGAGAGAGGGAGAGAGAGAAGAAAACTAAGCATAAACTAAGAGGAATAATAATCAATAGGAGGGGGAGGAAGGGGTTTTTATAGGGCTTTTGTCTTGCTTCCTTCCTTCTACAAGTCTTCTTTAAGAAAAGAAAGAAAATTAAATAAAATTAAATCTTGGTAAAAATTCTCATTCTCTAAGATATTGTATGAGGAAAGAGAGAATCTGTTTTCAAAATTAACAAATTATATTCCTTCCTTGCAATATTAACCAATATCTTGCAATTTTGATTAAATCATAAAGGAATCTCTGTATAGCATCTTCAAGATCTTGTGAGGTGGCAAGGAGAGAGAATAATCTTCAAGACTTTTTAGGAGAGAGGATGTGGTACCACTGAGTGGGTCCCACTTTTGGACTGGTTCTTGATTCACTTTAAGCACTTTCTCTTGTAAATTTGGAAACTGAAAAAAAAAAACAAAAAAAAAAAAATAGTACTATCCAAAGTGGGACAAAATGTACACTTATATCCCTAAATTTCACACATTATTGTGCTCATCAAATTCTCCCATACTTGACTTCTGCTCGTCCTCGAGCAAAACAAATAAATAAAGAAACGAAAGAAAAAAAACCTAACTCACTTTCGTAGGAATCACAGTTGCATTTAGCATGTGCAATAAGCCTTTAAACCCCTAAGTTATCCTAGTGGATGAGTTGTGTCTCGTGGATGTTTACAGTCAAAATTCAAATTAACTTGAAAAATTACTATGTAAAGTTTTCAATAACTAGAAAACACACACCATCCTTCAATTAGAGCACATCAACCGAGAAACCCCCACACTTGAACTTTAATACTCCATTTAGATTTAGGAACAATCACACATCTCAAATAGGGACGACCCTTGTATTTTCTAAAGTACGACCAATCCTAAGACAAGCCACATTGTAAGGGAAAAACCATGAACTAGAGTTTTAGAGCGTTAACCAATCATAAACAACAAGGCATAATGATATTTTTTTTTAGTAGATAACTTATTTTACTCCACTACATTTGACATGAATAACATGGCAGAGCAAACACCAGAAACCCAAGTTACTAAGCAGCTTCGCTTTATGCATATGCCAACAAAGACAGTGATGCTAAGTTCCTTTCGGAAGTGTTTCTTCCTAAGAGGTTCGATTAAAACAACCCCGCTTCATGAGGCACAGTATTCTGTCTAGTTCCTAAAAATTCTATACTTACTTTCTACTTTTTGACCAATTTTCACTTTCTTTGATATTCATATCATATATTTTTATACCATGCCAAGAATATGGTCTCAACTCCTAACCTAAGAACAAGGACACCAACTAATAAATGGTCCTACACCTTAAGACAAGTATCTCTAAATCATTTAAGTGAGGTCCCATTTCAAGACATATATTCATTACCATCCTCCCAATAGGGATTGTAGTACCAATATAGGTCTTAGATCTCAATTTTTTTTATAAAGTGTGTATAAAGCACTGGAAAACTCTTAAAAGTAACCTCAAGCTCTAAATAGTCAAACCCTCCCCTATACTTAAATTGTATAATGTCCTCAATATAGAAAAAGAAAAAAAATTGATAAGACAATAGAACAAGAAGGACAAAGAAGAGGAAATTATCAAATGGGATCAAATATCATCATAAAGAGGTTCATGGAGAATCATGACCTCCGCATTATGCATTGAAGGCAACTTAAGGAATGGCTTCAAACGGTGCCTATTAACTTTAAAAATTTTCCAAGTGGATGGATTCATAACCTCTACGGCACCATGGGAGAATACTGTTTGCACAAGATAAGGATCTTCCCACCGAGAATGAAGTTTTCTTAGAAAGATATGCAATCTAGAATTGTACAACAAAACTTTATCACCAGGCATAAAAGATTTCTTAACAAGATGCCCATCATGAAAAGCTTTAGTATTTTTCTTGAAAATTTTTGCACTATCATAGGCATCATTTCGTAATTCCTCCAACTCAAATAGTTGGAGATCTCTATGAGCTCCTGCGGTAGAGAAATCAAAATTAAATTTCTTAATCGCCCAAAAGGCATGACGTTCTAACTCAACAGGAAGGTGGCAGGCTTTTCCGTATGCCAAATGGTATGGGGATTGACCAAGTATGGTCTTGTAAGCAGTCCTATACGCCCACAAAGCATCCAAAAAATGGTTAGACCAATCCTTTTGATTTGGGTTAACTATCTTCTCTAGAATTTGCTTGATCTGTCTGTTGGACACTTCTACTTGCCCACTGGTTTGGGGGTGGTATGGGGTAGCCAACTTGTGGGTAACCCATACTTCTTCACTAAGGCCTCAAAAGGCTTATCACAAAAGTGCTTTCTCCTATCACTAATGATAGCTCTAGGGGTACCAAATCGGAAAACAATGTTTTCCTTTAAGAATTGAATGACCACCTTATGGTCATTGATCTTACAAGTAAGAGCCCCAATCCATTTTGACACATAGTCCACAGCCAATAAAATATATTCATATCCACATGACTTAGGAAAAGGGCCCATAAAATCTATTCTCCAAACATCAAAAACCTCAACCACGAGGATTGGGTTGAGAGACATCATGTTCCTTTTACTGATTTTTTCTAAAGACTGACAAGAAGGACAAGCCTTATAATAAGCAAAGGCGTCTTTGAAGAGACTGAGCCAATAAAATCTACATTGTAATACCTTGGCTGCAGTCTTAGTAGGCCCAAAATGATCGCCACAAGCCTGATTATGGCAAAAGAAAATAATAGAATGGTGTTCATAATCATGGATACATCTCCGGATAATTTGGTCAGGGCATGATTTAAAAACTTAAGGATCATCCAAAAAGAAATACTTAACCTGTGAGTGAAAACGGTACTTTTCTTGAGAAGACCAATGATCCGGAGTCTTGTTTGTAACTAAAAAATTTATAATATTTGCAAACCAAAGGGCTCAGTCTATAATGGAGCTTGAATAATAGGGGTTGTAGTCAATACCTTCTTTAATTGCTCAAAACACATGAGACATTCACTAGAAAATTTGAAGGATTGCTCTTTATCCAAAAGATTGGTGAGAGGTCTAACCATGTGACTGAAGTTCTTGATGAACCGATGATAGAACCATGTATGACCTAAGAAGGAACGAAAGTCCTTAACTGACTTGGGAGGTGATAAATTAGAAATTAAGTCCACCTTAGCTCTATCGACCTTGATCCCTTCTTTGGAAATGACATGACCCAACACTATACCTTGTGTGACTATGAAATGACATTTCTCCCAATTGAGGACCAAATTAGTCGCTTTGCATCATTTGAATATTAAAGAAAGATGATGCAAACAATTAGAAAATGAGGAGCCATGAATAGAAAAATCATCCATAAATACTTCTAAAAAATGCTCCACCATATCAGAGAAAATGCTCATCATACATCTTTGGAACGTGGCAGGGGCATTACAAAGCCCAAAAGGCATACGTCGATAAGCAAAGGTTCCATAGGTGCATGTAAAGGTAGTCTTGTGTTGGTCATCTAAGGCAATGAGAATCTGGTTATAGCCGGAATAACCATCAAGAAAATAATAATACTCATGTCCGGCTAACCGCTCTAATATTTGATCAATGAAATGCAAAGGAAAGTGGTCTTTCCAAGTTACCGCATTTAACGTCATATAGTCAATGCATACACGCCATCCTGTTTGGACACGGGTAGGGATCAACTCATTTTCAGTATTTTGGACTACTGTGACCCCTGACTTCTTTGGCATCACGTGCACTGGAGTTACCCACTCACTATCAGAAATATGGTAGATGATACCATGATCCAAGCACTTTAGGATCTCTTTCTTGATAGCTTCTTGCATCATAGGATTAGCCCTTCTTTGTGGTTTCCTAGAAAGTTTTGAATTCTCCATGAGGTGAATATAATATTGAACGATTGAGGGGAAAATTCCTATAATGTCTGCCATGGTCCAACCTAAGGCTTCTTTATTTTCTTTTAAAACTTTGATCAACTCTTCCTATTGACTTAAAGTTAAATCTGAGGCGATAATAACTGGTAGAATTTGATATTCTCCTAAGAAGGCATACTTCAAGTTAGAGGGTAACTCTTTCAAATCAAGCTTAGGGGGCTCAACAATTAAGGGTTTAGGAAGAGAATTTGATAGAGGACCAATGAGCTCCATGGGTGTATGAAGGCTCCAAACATCATAGAAGAAATTTTTAGTATCATCCTCTAATTCTTCTATACACTATTGGAATTCTGAATCAAAGTCAATGTCAAAAGTTTGAACAATATCATCAGAAAAATTCTCAAGCATATTGACCTCTTCATCAATATCATCAGAAGAAATTATGGCTTGCTTGCCCAACCTATAAATGTTGAACTCCATAGTGTGGTTGCTAAAAGATATCCTTAGTAGACCATTTCGGCAATTGATTAATGCATTTCTGGTAGCTAAAAATGATCTTCCAAGAATGATAGGGATCTTATCCCTAGTGGTGAAGGGTTTGGTGTTCAAAACAATAAAATTGACTGGAAAAATAAATTCTCCTACCTTAAGTAGGACATCTTTGACCATCCTTTTTAGAATCTTGACAGAACAATCGGCCAACTGAAGAGTGGTCCCTATAGCTTTTAAATCTCCTAATCCAAGTTGTTGATAAACATGATAAGATAGAAGTTTCACACTTACATCAAGGTCAAGTAAGGCATGATCAATACGAGTGTTGCCAATGACACAAGAGATGGTGGGACACCCTGGATTCTTATACTTGACTGCTATAGGTTGTGTGATCATTAAACTGATATTAGCTGTCAAGAATGCCTTTTTGGGCACACTTGTGATACGCTTGTGAGTGTATAAGTCTTTGAGGACTTTGACATAGGCTGAAATTTGAGTTATGACATCCAAAAGAGGAATGTTTACCTCTACCTTCTTAAAGACTTCTAAAATTTTTTCCATTGAGGTTGTCTTCTTCTTATTCATCAAACGGTTATGATAGGAGACAGGAGGAACATAAACACTATCAGAAATTCTCTCATTAATAGAATCATTTTTTATGGCTTCTACCAAATCATCATTAATCTCTTCAGGTCCATCTGGCGAACCTGGAATGGGAGGCACAGTAGTAGCCTCGATAGTTGGAGGGTCAACAGAAAGGTCAGATGGTGAAGAATGAGTGGTACCATTCCATAAATACTCTCGATCATTTCGTAGGGTATATACCGTATTACACTGGTTGGAGGGCCCTTGGTGTTGTTGACTCTGTACAACATTAAGCTGAGGAGCAGGTAGCCCTTGTGGAGTCAGCACCTGATGTCTAGGATTCAGCTCTGGCTGACTAGGTAATTTTTCTTTTTCCTTCTCATACATGATTGTGACAAGTTGGGTGAGTTACCTCTCCACATTATTGTGGCTTGTCATAAGAAGGGTCATACTTTTCTCTAGCTCTCTAATTCTTGTCGCTTCTCCAGTGGATGTAAACCCCAGGGGTTGTTGATAAGGTGCTTGGAGAGGGGGCCTAGCAAAATTTAACTGAAGACCTAGATTAGGCCGAGGGAAAGAATTAGGTAGTGGTGCAAAATTGGGCATCTGGGGACTAAGCTGCCCTTGGTTGTGAAAGTTGGATGGACCTCCTTGATTCCCTTAGCTCCATGAAAAATTAGGGTGATTTCTCCACCATGGATTGTAAGTGTTGCTAAACGGGTTGTTCGGGTAAAGAGCATTAACACTTTCATTGCCCCCAGAACTGTTGAGGCATTCTTCCATTACATGTCCAGGGGAGTGACACCAATTACACATAGAGACCTGATTTTGGACTTGGTGGACTAGGGCATGTGCTTTAGGGACAAGGGCTTCTATTCTCTTAATGAGGCTATCTAAATGGGCCTCCTTGGATACTATCCCATTGACATAGTATCCTTTACCTCCTATAGTTCTCTCACTTTCCTAAGTAGACTCTCATTCTCTTGTCTTTTCAGCTAGGTCAACTAAAAAGTTCCAATCTTCGTTTTCGTCCGCATAAGCTGTGAAGTCTGTAGGACACATAGACTCTAACATCTGCTTGGTATGGTAGTCTATCCCTTCATAAATTATTAAGCAAAGATGTCATTTGTCAATCCCATGATGGGGACACTCTTGAAGAAGGTCTTGGAACCTTTCCATGAGTATAGAAAATGACTTTTGAGGTTTTTGTCGGAACTGCATGATCTCGCTCTTAAGTTTGTTTGTTTTATGGAAAGGAAATTTTTTTCTTAAAAATGCTACCGTAAACTGATCCCATGTGGTAATGGAATTAGTTGGCAGCCCATATAACCATCTTTTTGTTCCATCCTTGAGCGAAAAGGTAATACATCTAAGTTTAACAGCATCATTACTGAGCTGTTGTATCTTAATGAGGATACATACCTCCTCAAATTCTCTCAGGAACAAATAAGCATCTTCGGAAGATAGCCCATGGAAGTGGGGTAACATAGTGATGAATTGAGTTTTAAGCTCATAATTGTTCCCTGTGACAGTTAGTAATCTAATATAAGAAGGTTGGGCTGCCCTGACTGGGTAGAATCTATCCTTTAAAGTAGGCTTAGGATGTTCTGCCATTCTTAAAATATGTATTTTTACTAAACGATTGGTAGAATCACGGGTCTACACACTCATGCAATAGAAAACTATCCACAACTAGAGTAAGACAAACACAAAAGAATGGAAAGAAAAACTTTTTTTTTTTTCTTATTTGATTTTTTGATTTTTTTTTTAGTAGAGAATTTATTCTACTCCACTACATTTGGCCTGAATAACATGGTGGAGCAAACACCAGAAACCCAAGTTACTAAGTAGCTTCGCTTTATGCATATGCCAACAAAGACAGTGATGTTAAGTTCTTTTCGGAAGTGTTCCCTCCTAAGAGGTTCGATCAAAACATCCCGCTTCATGAGGCGCAGTATTCTGTCTAGCTCCTAGAAATTCTATACTTACTTTCTACTTTTTGACCAATTTTCACTTTCTTTGCATATCCATATCATATATTTTTATACCATGCCAAGAATATGGCCTCAACTCCTAACCTAAGAACAAGGACACCAACTAACAAATGGTCATACACCTTAAGTCAAGCATCTCTAAATCATTTAAGTGAGGTCCCACTTCAAGACATATATTCATTACCATCCTCCCAATAGGGATTATAGTATCAAGTTGGGTCCTAGATCTTAATTTTTTTTTATAGGGTATGTATAAAGCACCGAAAAGCTTGTTTGAGATTTTAAATGTAACCGCAAGCGTACAGGTCAGTATAGCTACGGGTCGAACACAGGGAGAGCAACCATTTTATTTTATTTTTCTTTTAATAATGCGAAAGTGAACTGATTAATGGTTATGATCTAATTCTAAATACCGTCCTAAACATATGTATCTAAAATAATGTCCTAAACATTCGTCATCTAAGAATTTAAAGACGCAAGCCACGTAATTAAAATTAAATAAATAAATTACTGAAAATAAACAACCACCCAATTAAAATTAAAAATAATAAAGGAAAAAAATACTGAAATAAAAATAAAGTAAAAGAAAGGGGATAAAGCTAGAGAGAGACTCACAAGTAGGTTTCTCTACTTAGCCCGAGGGATGCATCATAATATGAGCTTCCCTACTTGACCAGAGAGTCACTCTTACAAGGGTTACTCTACTTGGCTTTAGGGAAAGGGAGACAATTAAAATAACAGTAATAAATTGATGGTTCTATGGCTAGGAGGGCCAAAGCCAACATATACACTAGCTATGAACCTTGGGGGAAAGCGATAGCAATAATGTAACGACTGAAATTAAAATCCTAAATTAAGAAAAAAATGGTAGTCAGAAGAGGGAATAGAGGGGGGAGAGAAGATTACTGAAAGAGCCTACTTACTTGAATCAATGCTTGAACTTGAAAGTTTGGGTGATTTGAGATATTACCAGTACTAAAAACTAGATCTAGAATAAACCAAATCTGAAATTTATAGTACTAGAGAAAACAAATCTTTAAAAAAAAACTGAACTTAAAAAAAAAATTCCTCCACTGCTCGTGATCTTGTCACCTAGACCTAAGCCTAGAACTATAATTTTAAAAATTACAACTCAATTGCATATTCATAAACATAAAAGGCTGAATAAGAATAAAAGAATGCATGTATTAATTGACATAAAAAACTATTACAACAGTGATTAAAGTAAAAATAAAGAAGAACTAAAACTAAAGAGAGTGAGAGAGTGACAGAGTGAGAGAGAGAAGAAAACTAAGCATAAACTTGAAAATAAACTAAGGGGAATAATAATCAATAGGAGGGGGGAGGAAGGGGCTTTTATAGGGCTTTTGTCTTGCCTCCTTCCTTCTACAAGTCCTCTTTAAGAAAAGAAAGAAAATAAAATAAAATTAAATCTTGGTAAAAATTCTCATTCTCTAAGATATTGTGTGAGGAAAGAGAGAATCTGTTTCCAAAATTAACAAATTCTATTCCTTCCTTGTAATATTAACTAATATCTTGCAACTTTGATTGAATCAGAAATGAATCTCTGTATAACATCTTCAAGATCTTGTGAGGTGGCAAGAAGAAACAATAATCTTCAGGATTTTGTAGGAGAGATGATGTGGTACCAATGAGTGGGTCCTACTTTTGGACTGGTTCTTGATTCACTTTAAGCACTTTCTTTTGCAGATTTAGAAATTGAAAAAAAACGAAAAAATAAAATAAAAGTAGTACTATCCAAAGTAGAGCAAAATGTACATTTATATCCCTAAGATTTCACACATTATTGTGCTCATCACTTACCACACTACGTTGTCGATTAACTCTTGAAGATCTGAAGGTATCCTAACCATTTGTTGTTGTTCATGAGCAAGTACAATTTTTCAGTTTTACCTCTCATTTTGTCGTGGGGTTGGCTTATTCTCTCTGGCTAGGGAAACCTCTATACTATTTTAGCTGATATTAACAGATGAGTAAATGACCTTAATATTATCCAACCTATAAACCTTGATAATTGCTAATAAATTAATGATACCTTGATTCCCTAGCCTTAGAACTCTTGCAAAAGAGCATTGGTTTTATTAGTTTTGAAATATTATATTTTAGTTTTGTTTTCTTCCTCTTTCGTTGATTACAACTTTTATAATTTAAATATGGATCTTTAGCTCAAATTCAACTCAAATTTAGCCTAAGTTAAAATTCATGTTTCTAAGACTATTGAGGCAGAGAGTCACACAAAAGCTGTTCTGCTTTTGATTCTCATGTTCAACATAAGACCATGTGCATTTGCATATTTTTAAATTAAAGGATGGGAAAGAATAGGGAGCACGTACACCCACGCAGCCACGTTAGGCCTAGGGTGACAAAATGGTTTGGGGTGAAAGTTTGGCGCTGACAACTCGAACCTGCCCTAGCCCGCCTTAAACCCTATTAGGGCTTGGGCCAAGTGTTCTAACCTTGAGGGCGAGTTAGAGTTGAAAAACACCAACCCTCAGGCTCGGGTCGAGGCCTCAGCCTAGCTGAATCTGGCCTGAAATTTAACCCTGAATTTTTATATTATAATTTAGGGCTTCTATTGGTATTTCATTTTTTTAGAGTTTTTTAATGTATATAATATGAATGGCAAAAACAGGTCAATCAAGGTTAATCCAACCATTGCAGAAGCCAGAGTCAACCTAGCCTAGACTAGCCCAACCTGGCCCTAATTGACCTAACCGGGTTGGGTTGGTATGAATCTGGCAGGGTTGGGCCTACACATTAATCCGACAAGGTTGGGTTGGGCCTGGGTTGAATTTTAAAGACCCAGGGTTGGGTTAAGATTTTAAGAAACCTGGTCCAAGTAGGCCCATGTTTCACCCCTATGTTTGATAAAGAAGGGATAGATAGGTCACTTCATGTGAGAAAGAGAAAGATTGTGACAAAGAATATCAGGAATAGGATTGGTCAAGGCCAATACAGATCTAGATTGACATGGATCGTATAGAAATATCCCTGCTTTCAATTTAAAAACCATTTGTGGACTGTTTTACCCTTCATCCATATCACTGATATGGTATTCGGTCAAGGCCAATTCCAATCTCATCCAACCGATCCGATCTGATTCCTCAAACCATGGTCTGAATGGGTCGGGATTGGTATGGTTTGGGTAAACGGTTAAGATAATTTGATAATGGGCTTTATCGAGTTCAGCCCATTAGTGAAATGAGAAAATTCCTGGCATTAAACATGGGCCATGGGCCCTCTATGAGCTCCCCTGTAATTATAGAGTTTGCTTCAGCATCATTAGCCCATGAACAAAGGGCCTCTTCCATGTTGTTAACTGATAATCAAAATAGGAAACCAACCAATAAACAAAATCTCCTTTATCAATCAGAATGATACATAACTACCATTCACCTTGGATCCTCTTGTTTATGTTAAAATGTAATATGCATATATGATGATTCTTATACTGTTTGGGCTTAAACATATGAGCCCATATATTTTTGGGCTGAGCTTGGGCTTTAAGGTCCACCCTGCCTATATAAAGCCATGAAATGATGTATTTCATTAGGGCTCCGAGCCACCGTCTTGTGTTGTAAATAAAGGGAAGAGAAGTGAAATCAGTTTTAAAAAGAAAAGAGAGGGTCTCTAAGCAAGTGGCATAGGAGAGTGCACTAATGGGTAGAGAGATCATGTCATGTGAGGGGAGAATGCTGGGGTAGCCTCGCGGCTGGCTCATAGTTTTTAAAAAAATAGAAATTTTTATAATCATGACTCATGAGTGTGTAATTATTTTAAACTCTTATTAAATATAATGAACAAAATTTTCAAACTCAATATTTATTTTCCTTCTTCAATTCGAAGAATTTAGATGCAAAAAATAATAAAATAAAATAATCAAATCTAGAATGTTTTTAGAATTAGTTACACAAACATAATAATTACAAAAGTTTTCATTTCAGTTTTGATTTAATTTTTGTTCCCTTTCATTTATTTCCCTTGCAATAAGACTCCCCCGAGATAAATATGTGATTTTTTTTTAAGATTGAGACTAACCAAATAATAAAATTTGAAATGTTTGGAAGTTAACTACATAACCAACCATGTTAGATGATGATTACAAAAATCTCATCAAGCCTATTCTAGTTTACTAGTGTAGGTATACAAGTTCCTGTTTGGTCATAGGTATAGTCCCCCAATTAAGGTTAAGCCATATTAGTCAAGGTTGACTGATTATGATTATGGGATCCAACTCCTCTATATAGAGCCTAGGGACCAAAGAGTGACCTAGGACTAGGAGGACCCGGGCATGTGCTCCTAGGCCATCCCAGCCCTAGGATCACTCTCTGGTCCCTAGGCTCTATAGAGAGGAATCCTATTGATACTAAGGCTTTTACTTCACTTTTTTTTTTTTCTTATGAAAGGCTTTTACTTCACACAAAACAATCAATAATCATAAAAAATAATCAAAAAGTATCATCTCAATAGACATATTCTTAATCGTTTCAAACCAAATTTAAGTTGTTTTGGAGTTAGCTACGTAACCAACCATGTTTGGTAATGATTGCAAAAAAAAATTCTATTTTAAATTTTGATTTGATTTTACTTCCCTTCCGTTCCCTTCATTTCTAATGTTATTGCAAAGATACCAGCCCACCCTTATTATTATTGGACTTTCATGGGCTACCCATCCCAAGATGGCCATCCTTAGGCTGGGTTTGGGTCTTGTGACAATTGCTATGGGATTGGATTATGGTTTAAAACATCATTATGGGCTAATATTGGACGATTTTGCCCTTATTACAAAATGTTACATTAATATAAATCGATTAAGCATCACTATCAGCCCCGATATCGATAAAAAACAACCGATAGGATAACGAAATTTGAAACCATGGATTGGAGGTATCGTGATTGACTTGTCTATTAGTATTGGATTAGATATTAATTTGGAGGGTGGTTTCCCTCTAAGAAAGTTAGTTGAGCTCACGTCCTCTGCTACTGTCTCTTCGTAAAGAACCGATGGAATTGGAACAATACAGATAGCTCACATCCTGTAACATCATGATCTATGTGGGCCACGTTTGGTTGACAAGGAGAGTGGGCCCCATAGTTCTTGGGGCATATGGGGCAAAGATATTAAAATGAAGAAAAAAATGGAATTTTTCTATTTTTTTGTCCTTGTCTGATTGACCACTTCTCTGGAATAGGATCAAATTTCATGACACCAAAAATTCCAATTTTTTAAATCAAATTTTCAACTATATTTTTATTTATTTAATATAAAAGATGTCATGAGTTGAGATCCTTGCATATATGTTTAAGTTCACCTGTATGTACACTTCGGGTGCTAATACTTATCGTATTCATTGTCATTTAAAGCGTGAAAAGGGTATTTATGAAAACAAAAAGGACAAATGTTGACATATAAAACGTGCGTTTCAGATGAACATACAAAGAGAAGATCTGAACTCGATGCTTTCATCTTCTAAAATAAGAACATAAAAAAGGGTTCTATACTTACAAAATTGATAATTGGCCATATAAGGTTTTGGGTAACTAAGAATAACAAAAAAAAAAAAATTACGATTAAATTTTTTTTCACATTTCCTCTTTCGAGCGTCACAGTTGTGGCAAAATCGAGAGTTGTAATAACCAGCGAGATGTGAATCTTTCTCTTGACTATTCATTCCCACCCATCCAAACGAGCTTTTAGTGTTGCTTCTACCTATCCTGTTTTTTCCTCTCTTTTATAATAATTTTGGAAGGGGACATGTGACTTGTGTGCAAAAACAATAAGTGATTGTACAAAGGATCAACCAAGGAAGGAGATTAGAATAAGCAACCAGGGTAACATAAGATTAACTTCAAAGTGGAGGTCCACATCTTGTATGGTCCCCAAAAGACCTAGATTTTGTAGATCAGGATACAAGACATGATCATTAATTTCAACTGTTTTGCTTCCAAAATTTAGGAATTTCTGCTTATACAAATCAACATGGTTTTGCCCACTGGTGGTAGTTCCGGCTTGAAGAGCTGGCACCCAAGGGAAAAGGTTGTGGGATCGAACCCTATTGTACGCAATGTGTGTGTGTGGGGGTGTGTATATAAGTATACCCATCCGTGGGTTGTCCAGATGGTTAGGGCGAATTGGAGATTGTGTGGATAGGCACACGGTCTCAGGTTCGATTCCTCATCTGTGCATCTACGGTTTAAGTGGAGACCGTGGTAGTGGGTTGCTACGTTAGTCTCCCCGAAGATTAGCCGAGATGCACGTAAGCTGGCCCGGACACATTGGTTAAAAAAAAAAAAAATCAACCTGGTTTTGCTGAAGTTCAACTGACTTGGGTTCTGATTGGTCCAGCCTAAAAAAAAACACAAGCTGACCAATCCACCTCATTGTCCACACCAACTAGGATTATAAAACAATATTCAATTTTAACCCAATTAAATGGGGTCGGCTATATAGAATCGTATCCTCCAATTAGTTCTATACGAGGTTATACTTTGATACAAGGTCTAATTATGTATGTTTTTCCTCGTCGCTTCTCTTAGAGTATTTTTAGGTCTATCATTGACTCTTTTAGCTCATTCAATTTGCATAAAATCACTTCTCTTATATTGGAGCATTCAAAAGCCACCATTGAACATGGATATGCCACCTCAAATGACTTTCTTGTAATTTATACCGTATCGGAACTAATCCAAAATTAACTCTAATATGATCATTATTTACTTTATTCTTCTTGGTTTTGTCACATATCTATTTCAACATCCTCATCTTAGCTAGACTGAGTTTTAATTACCCAACATAAAAATATATTTCCATTTAAACTTCGATGTCATTTTGTACATCGAAGCACGAAAATGTGGAAGGAATTGGGACTCAAGACTCAATTCAGTTGACCCATCCTGAGACCCTTGGGAAAGCATGAGTGCATGACCCATACCGAGTTAAAGCCCTCCTAGAGGGAAGAGGGTGGAAATAGAGAAGGAAAAAAAAAAAGAAGAAATTAAAAAGGTATGAGGGAAATTAGAACTTAGTTTACATTAATTAATAGGAAATTTGGGTTTTCTTATCTACACTCATCCGTGGGTTGCTCAGACGGTTAGGGTGAATTAGGGATTGTGTGGATAGGCTCACGGTCTTAGATTCAATTCCCCATCTGTGCATCTGCGATTTAAATGGAGACTGTGGCCCCACAGTGGGTTGCTGTGCTAGTCTTCCCGAGGATTAGTAAGCTGGTCCGGACACCAAGGGGTTTCCTTATCTACCAAAATAACATATCCACCAGATTAGTTTGCTCTAATTCAGATGACCCACTAGATCAGTTTGGATATTATTATTTTTGGAAAAGAAGAAATTAAGAAGGATAGCAATTAAAAGCAGGGATTTAATCTAAATTAATTCTTTCATATATATAAAAAATAAATAAATAAGAGAGAAAAAAGAGGAGGGGTGTAAGCTTTTATGCACTATTTTATTTAATTGAACATTAATATGACACAGTATGAGTTGGAAGCACGGAAAAAACATTTTCTTTTCCAATACACAAGGAACAAATTAATGTCTTTTTTAAAAATATTATTAGGAAATCTTCTATGCCTTTTTTTTTTTTTTTTTGGAAAATTTAATATGAGTTACTATATCTAAAGGGAAGAACAAAAGCCACTGCTAGCTCTTAGTTTTTGAATCCCTATGTAGGCTTATCCATTGGTTAATGGTTCATCTGAATTAGTGCAAACTAAGCTTTCTTTTTCAGGAACTTGAGTTTTCATGTCTTTCCCCATTATTTTACATTTAAAAATGTTTGATTGTAATCATATTCTTTCATGTAGAAGTTGATTGCTCTCCCCCTTCTTATTTATTGCATTCTGGTTAAAATATTTGTGCTTCTTATGAAATCATCATTTTTCAAGACTCTAAACTGATGATACTTTTTAGGATATAGTATTAATCTAAGTTCTTGTCATATTAATTAACAGCTTTTGGAAGGTTAAACAAAACCAATATGTATTTCTCAAGGTTATTATCTTTGTTTGTGATGTTCAGCACCATACATATGTAGACAAGATCTCCATGTGGATATATTGTATAATTCAAGTTAGCAAGTCAAGCAATACATATTTTAATTTATAATTTAAAACATTAGTTCTCCATTTTTTTTTTAAATATCAAAATAACTTATTTCAAAGCTAAGTCCAATTAAATTATTGTTACTATGATGAAACTGCTCTAATTTTGAAATGAAATTTGCAACTTCCAAATAGGTGGGAACTGATCCCTTCTTTTTTTTTTTTTTTTTATATATATAATTCTCCACTTTATGAAAGTTTAACATAGATTTTTCAGTTTTTATATAAAAAAAATGTAAAAGTTATGCTTTTAGCTATCATTTCCTGAAAGAATAATAACTATAAGAATTTATGAAGTCATTGGATAACATTTCTATCTGATTTAGTCCATTTTAAATGTTTTGTTGTAAGATATAAGTTCAGAATATCATAGGATGCTAGCAAGAGCTAGTAGCTTGTGGTGATTGAAAGTCATTGAGCAGTGAAATATTGGTTATACCAATCAATTAATGCACTTTAGGGTGAATGTATTCAATCTACCTTGGGTGTGAACAAATAATTACTATGAGGAGGAGAGGATTAAGGGTGGTTTTAACATGAATTAAGGACCCCGGCATCTTAATTAATCAGTTTGAATGGAAATTAATCATTGAAAATAACATTAGCCAATTGTGATAACCATTCACTTCCATGATGTGGATCCGGCAGGTGAAGGCATGACTAGTGCTAGTCCAAACCGATCGCCATCGATCACGTGGGAACCTCATTTCGGTCGGTTGTTTAGTACCTAAAATAATCACAATGCCTGGTGCAATAGGATTAATTAACTATAATTTGAAAGCTTTAAGCTGGTCATCCCTGGAGGATAAGCTAATGAGGTCCAAAGATTTATAGTCATTCTAGGGCGGAAAGCCAGGAGGGCCTTCTTAGAAAGTGGAAACATGAAATATTATGCCATATTCGAGGCCATGGGTGCCAGTCACATGGAATTCCTAATTTTTTTATCTCAAGTGGTCCTGGAATTAGATTCATCATTCATGTTTAAACAATTGTTTATAGGGAGATGGTAATGGGTTTGATTTCTTTAACCTAAAAAAAATTGATTAAGGGGCCCTTAAGTTAATGGATTAAGATATTAATATGTCACTAACCCTAACCCTTCATCTCCTCCTCTCTAAAAAGAAGACTATTCTTTCTTTGATTATGCAACTTCCCATGTCAACATTGGCACTAGAAACGAGTCATTTTCATTTTTTTTTTTACGTGGGCAAGTTTTAGATCTTAAGATGGAGGGTGGAGCCCATGACCTAAGCTGTTTTGCTTGAGCTTGATGCTTGAAATGGACAGAGTATATATCCAGACTTGGGAAACATGCAACGTCTTTAGTCTTGGAAGTAACCTAAAGATCTCAAGAACTAAAGTACTACACAAGCATTTAAATAGAAAGAAGAGAGCTTTAAGATAAAACAAAACTCATCAATTAACCATCATCTTTTAATTGGTGGGTTTGTCTGAGATGGGTCAATCCCCATCTGAGTGAAACCCATCTTTGCAATGCTTACAAACTTTATTTTGAACAATTCTTCAAAAGGGTCATGAGAATAAATGATGACAGCAAACAGCAACATCCATGCATGCATAGATATAAAGAGAGAGAGAGAGAGAGAGAGAGAGAGAGAGAGAGAGAGGTGGGGAAGTAGGAGACATGAATAATAAATGGTGAATGGGGAGTGTTTAAGAGGTGTTGATTATAGTGAATTAAGAGACCTGGAATTCAGTATCTAGGAAGAAGAAAATAATTGGAGAAGGGGGTGGAGGAAAGAAGGGGTCCGTTGACTTATATTTCCTTGTAAATATGTTTAAATGTAGAGTTCTCTTCTTTGTTTTTGATTTGTAGAAGAGAGTGGAGAGCAGAGGGAGACAAGAAAAGGGCCGGCCACGGGTGTGGGACGTAGGTTAAGTCGTGTGAAGACGAGAAGAAAGCGGGCCGGTCATACCGGTCGGATATCCCCTAAGATTCAGATTCTCCTTTAAAAAACCCAAATATATTCATCTCTCTCTCTCTCTCTAGTTTTGAGAGAACATTGGGAGATGCAAATGATTTACAGACGCAACTCTCCTTCCCAGGAGAAGTAATGGATGGTTTAAAGTAAAACTGAAGAGCTCCGATTCTTAAGGAAGAGATTGATCTATTAATAATCTAGTTTAAGCTTCTTCTTTTGAGTGAAAAGTGTAATTAATAAAACTTTAAACAAGGGCAGAAACGAAAATACAAGAAGGCCAGTCCTATATGTTTTTTACATGGGAGTGCAAGTTAAGGAGCTATAAAGTACTGTTCAACGTGCTCTTTAATTAGAATAAGCAACATGGTCGAACATAAAGATTCTAAGATTCTTGAAAGTTTGAGAGATACATTACAATTACCATATTTAAAAATGGGATTTTCTTATTGACTATTTGGACATACAAATTTGGATTGAGACTTGACACCTAAAGGCTTTTTCAACAGCTTGAAGCAAGCTAAGGCATTGACAAAATTTTTGTCTTTTGGCTCATCTTTCTTGGGGTTTATTTGGAGGGAGGATGACTTTGTTCTTGTGGCATAATAAGTAGGACTCCAAGAAAAGCGCTCAATGGAAGTATTTTTATGAGATTTTTAGTGGCGGTAATATTTTACCTCCACTAAATGTACCATTTTGTTATCGTTTCTAAATAATAAAACCTTAAATATACTATGGTGAAAAA
>NC_056564.1:20939675-20940140 GCF_013358625.1 Macadamia integrifolia
AAAAAAAAAAAAAAACTCTAATGAAAGTGGCAATAACGTTTTACCGCTGCTAAAGGTCAATATAATGAATTAACAAAATTATAATGTGTAAAATATTTAGTGGCAATGAAATATCACTAGGATTTGGATCCTCTATGGCGCAACATGGTGTTCGGCACGCATTCAACGCCTAAAGACACCTTGGGCTGCATGTGACAATCTTGGGCTCCATGCCAAGGCGTTTCTGACCATTAGATATGCATCAGACACCATGTTGCGCCATAGAGAAGTTGAATCCATATCACTCTCTCTAATATGACCATTTTGCAATGGTAATATTTTGCCACCTCTCAAGGCACTGGGGTTGGTGCATGGGTGGGGGTAGCTGCAAGTGGTGGGAGGGGCATAGAAGTAAAGGCAATGACATAGGGCGAGGGGTGGGGTGTCGGTTACAGAGTTGGTGGGACTTGGGGCACAGGGGGCTAG
>NC_056564.1:20940160-20942784 GCF_013358625.1 Macadamia integrifolia
TTATGGTTGCAAAGTAGGGGAGGGGCAGGGGCAGGGGCAGGGAGAGCGACCAAGGGCGAGAGGTAGCAGGTGGGAGGGTGAGTTGGCTAGAGGTGGCTAGGTGGGAATGGTGGGAACAAGGTGGGGACTGTCAGAGGTGGGGGTGGGGGTCGGAGCGATGCTGGTGGTGCTGGTGGTGCTGGTGGCCAGAGTGGGAGCATGGAGGAAGCTGTCGAAGGTGTTGGTTGGTTCTTTTCAAATGACGAAGTACTTTTAGTGGCAGTATAAAAAATCACCATTAAAGGATATATGCATGGGTGATCATAAAAACCATCATATAAACACTACATTTAATGTCGAATTTCCTGCAATGAAAAAAAACAAGCAGTCAAGAAATGATTTTCTTTTTGATAGGAAAGGTAATTGAGGAATAACAAACATGGACCGGAATTAGGCTAAACAATCATATCCAGAACAACAGTCAGGAAAGGATTTAGCGGCAGTTTCTTACCACCACTAAAGTTGTGATTTTTTTTATAGTGGTGGTATAAAAATTGGATTGTTGTTTTCTAATGATTTGGACAAGTATTTACTCTAGTCATTCCATTTTTAGGAGTCAAATTCCAACCCTATAACCTTATATTATGCCAACTAAATCATAAAACTATAATGAAATATAGGATTAATCAATATTTCTCTAATTTGAAAAAGGTTAAAAGAAATGGTTTGATCCTCTTATTTTTTAATTTGAAAAAAAAAAATCTTTAGATTTATTGGAGAAAGTTTTTTATCAATAAGTTGAAAATAGGATCACTTCATCCAAGGTGATGCGACCCAATTATTGAACTTTGGACAACAACTTTCATTAAACAGATGAATTTTCGGTGGAAGAGATTTTATTTTCTTAGCTTAATTTAAAAAAAAAATGTTCCGAATGAAATCACTTCAAGTTTGAACAAGTGGATAGAGTTGTGAACCGTTCTTAGAAAACCCCCAAAACCCAAATTTGATATGAAACTTTATGCCAAAAGTGTAACGGGAAACCCCAAAATATATTTTGGAACATTGCCATCAATCAAGTTTTCATAACCTCAACATCAAAACCCCAAAGAGCCCCCAAGTCTCATTCAACTTGCCTTTCATATTCAATAACTAATCTACAGTGCATTTAAATATCCCTTTATATATATATATATATATAGAGAGAGAGAGAGAGAGAGAGAGAGAGAGATTAATTTTGCCCAAATCTTGGAGACCACATTCAACTGATGTGGGGACTATTGATAGAATGGGGTGGGAAGCAACTTATTGCAAATGCCTGGATACAGAGAATCTATTATTTCATAGGTTTGTGGCTTCATAGGAGGTGGTTTATGATGGCTCCATCTAAGTAGCAATGGAAATAAAATGGAATATATATATAGGGAAAAGGACAGTTATGCTAGCGTAATTGTCATCTTCTATACAAAGTCACAATCGGGTAACTATCCCAAAACATTCCCAGTTTAATTAAATTTTCCTATATTTTGCTCCTTAATTTTAAAAATAAACATTTTATATAAAAACATAATATCATATATAATACAAAATTAAATAATTATATACTCTTTTTTTTTTAATTATTTTAAATTTTTTCCTTTACTTACAACCAAAGGGAACCGACATCTATGAGTGGCTGGGTCTCATAATCCATGCCAAAGGGTTAGAGTAGAGAAGTCTTCAGCTTCATTCTCATTCACCCATCTTTTCTCTCTCTCTCACTCCATTTCTGAAAGTGCAAGAAAGTTGAACGGAAGGGAAAGTCCAAAGCATATCTCCCTCTTTCTCTATTGGTTAGCTGATAGCGGCACTCGTCCGTAGCATTGATGACCGCGGCCTCGTCAGTGGGAAAGCAACTAAGCACACGCACAGGCACAGGCACAGGCACACACGAAGTCTCTGTTACGGCGCCTTGATTTGCAATGGGGTCAAGATATGTCATTGTAGAGGAGAAATTATTCCTTCGCGATGTCTATGGCCCACCACCCACTTGATGTATCCCATCCCAACCCTTGGATCTCTCTCAATCTAAGATGTGGAGTACCCAAAGCAGAAGAAGAGATAGGATCTTTATATGTCAGTCCGAGTCCAGTAAGATTACCTTTGCTTCTGTGCCATTCTGAGATCCATTCCCCATAGACGGCAGACACAGACACACGATTCACTTAACTCCATGTGCTGTCTTCATCCAACATAGGTGATACTACACACAGGTAGGACCGTCCATAGTTACCACCCTCACACCTCACCCCTCAACCCTTCTTAATGATGCACATTTCCATTTTCACAGAGCCTTCAACTGGGGGGAGACTGCATAAGTTGGAAGGAAGATCTGAAGAGAGAGAGAGAGAGAGAGGACAAGATATAGATAGATAAAAATTAGTATCTGGATATATATACAAATCGTAACCTGCAATTCCAACTGACCCTAGCTCGTAGTTTCATAATAGGGTACATGGAATCTTTGGCCTCCAAAGCTCCAGTTGTAAATAAGTTGAAAAGGGAAGTGAAGATGGGGAGTGTGTGTGTGTGAAGGCCTAGAGGTTTTATCTATAATTTATTTTATATATATATATATATATATGTATAAAATAGGTAAAGTGTGG
>NC_056564.1:20942804-20944482 GCF_013358625.1 Macadamia integrifolia
GAATAATTCGGTTTAATTCGGTTCGACCCAAATTATTCACGTTTTAAATTCAAATTAGTAAAAAGCTTGTTTTTCACCGAATTTTATTTTTAATTTGGATTCGATCAGAATTTTTTATTTAATTTGAAAAAATTCGATTTGACCGAATAATTTACGAATTATTGAGCCAAATTGTTAATTAGGGTTTCACCAAGGACTCTGGATCAACTTCTCACGTGGCAAGAGGAGTTAGCTCTTCACATGGGATACTACACCACCTAGGCGGCATTCAGAAATCAGAGCATTAATATACTATTGACTCATGATCTAATATCCATAAATGGGATAGAACCAGAGGATGTAGACTCTTCATTGATTTCATTCCCTTGAGATTGAGATTTATGATTTGACTTGAGATGGTTTGAGATACTGATATTAGATCGTATGTATCAATATCGCCTATACCAAGTGAGTTTGTATTAATATTGCTAGCCATCGATATTGATTTCATAATGATATTAGTGAAACAGTATGAACAAGGGGAAAAACAACTAAAAAAAACTATTTTTCAATAAAAATCAAGGTAAATTTATCCAATGCGGTTGATCTCTATAGATGCCATATAGATACCGTGTCCCTTTTGTAAGATAAGTAGATAATTGATACTTGATCCAATATTAAGGGATTTGGCTTCTCTATGGCGCAAGACGATGTCTAGCATGCACCCAATGCCTAGCAAAGCCTTGGGTTGAGTGTGGCTACGTTGGGCTCCATGCTAAAAGCGTTTTTGGCTGTTGGATGCATATCGGACACTGTGTTGCACCATAGAGGAGCTCAATCCAATATTAATGGTGTCAATCTGGTATGATATCAGTATTCGGTATGATACAAGGCATATATACCCCATATTGATATCATATCAAATTGTGATTTGGTACAAGAACCTCATACCTTGAAAAAAAAAAAAAAACCTTATAAAAAAATTTTATTTCACTAAAAAAAGAGTGGTTAAATTTATTTGTCAAATTTAAAGTCAAGGTGAATTAATCAATTGAAAAAATAAGACAAAGATAAATAGTGAAAAAAAATCAATTCTTTAAATATTTTAATGTTTAAAAAATATAATAAAAACATGCAATAACACGTGAGCAATAGGGCCCAAATTTGCCATGCAATAGGAATTCATGAAAGCTTTAGTTAGGCGCAACAAATGGGGAAGATGTAGTTGAATCTGTTATCATTTATCAAATCACTCAATCTCTCACTCTACTAGATATATATTTGATTCGTCATGAATTTCTATTTACAGATTCGTTTTTTGGAAGACCTCGATTTGCTACAACAGACGCCCGCCGGGGGATTGCTTAAGAATAAGAAAGAAGTGTCTCATGTAAATATTGGAGAATAAAGTTTGATCCTATCTACTCTGCTTGATACACATCTTTTTACTAATGAAAATTGCTTCTTTTTTTATTTTTTTTATTTTATATTAAAGATACATGGTAAAAATGGTTTGAATAGGATAGAATCAATTAATCAACTAAAACCTACCCATTATTGATACAACTAGAAACGCCAACTAAATCCTAAGAGTAACAAAAGATTAATCTCTCTCTCTCTCTCAACTTTTGATACATATCAAAAATAATAAATAGAAAAATTGAGCATTTTCAACGAGGGATTTTACATATCAATGGTT
>NC_056564.1:20944502-20964150 GCF_013358625.1 Macadamia integrifolia
CCCCCCCCCCCTCCCCTCTCTTTTCTAGCTTAATTAACCTTTTAGATACTTTTCATTAATATTTAAGCTAAAATGTGAAAACACTATTTATATGCAATTATTTACCCATGTGGTTATAATAAGGGAATTCTACCCCAAGAAGAATTATAATAAGGGAATTGTCTTTACACACCTTATAGGAGTTTCCTTAATGGTCCAACAATATTTTGAGCTATCCAGACATAGGGTGGGGTAATTTCATTTTTTTTTTTTTTAGTAAAAGAGTAATTTAAAATTTTGAATAGAGAGAAAATGACATGGTTTAATCGCATGTCAACTTTCAAAGCCTTTAAATTCAATCAAATATATTAATTTGTATTGGCATTCATCCCCATATGTCCATGCATTTCAAATAATACGCTGTTCACTACAATCTAAAATTTTGAAAGCTCTTTTTAAACTTGACAGACTTAGATTGGATTGAAATTTGACAGTGACGTAAGGGTCTATCTGTCCCTAATATTCGGGCCCCATTTTATGATCTTCCACGTGACAAATTTTTAGGTACATTTAGTCAAGGCTACCAAAATAGACCATTTAGCTAAGAAATATTTTCCTTTTATAATATTTAGAAATTAATCACAAATTAATTAACTTTTAAAGACCAAATCTTATTCATATTAATTTGGATTTTTCAAATAGAAAACTTTCTAAATATATTAAAATATAAGAGCATATGTAGCAGCCATCAAGCATCTAATAGTTATTTATAATGGATTTTTTTATTGATGGTTAGTAACATTATTTTTTTGTCCCTTATTCCTAGAAATTACTTAATACATGGATAAAAAATAAATTTCAAATAATGAAAATCATTTAAAATAATATTTTACTATAATTCTTATGTAAAATAAACAAGTTTAAGAATAAAACAATAAACGATTAAATAAAATTATCAAATTCTAAATACACCTATAGAGGTAGCCTATATATGAATCATTCATGAGTTCAAATTATCACAATGAACGGGTAAAGTGCAATGACCATTCAATGACTAGTAGGAGTCGATCATATATCCAAGTTGTTGAATTCTCACTGCACTTCATCGCCGCACCACAGGCGATTTTGACCCGTCATTCAAAAACGCCTTTGTAAACACCAAAGGATAAGATTTTCAATTGCGTTCAAATCTGATAGTTGATAGCTCGGTCCCCCTTAATTAATTTGTTTTCTCTCTCTATTTCGATCCTATCCTTTCGACGTTTGCTCGATCAGATGGATAGGTTAGACTTTTAGAGTATACCTGACTGGGTTGGAAAACCTGTCAAAAGAGACTAGGGTGGTAGAATGACCTACGGGAGGATTATAATCCTATCCTCTCAAATGTGGGTTACATGGGAAGATGAAATTCTACCCTTTGGCATTTGAGTCATCATCCGATAAGAGGGACTGTAGTACCGTGCCCGTTTCAATATAAGTTCTTGTCCCTAGGATCAGAATCCAAAGAGACATAAATCTGAAAAACCTTTAGATTAGGTTGGTTACAGCCGTTTTGGAAAAGGGTATTTCCGTCAATTCAGGTTATCCCAATCTCTTTTGTTACTCGGCAAGTCACAATCCCGTAAGATGGAAATCTGTACTTTTCATGTGAACGCAACGGCGCTTTTCTTCCTCGGTTTCTCCACCCCATTCTCAGAGTTCGATTTCATCCTTGATCCAATTCCATTGACTTCTCCATTGGCTAGTGCGCAATGCGCATACGGCGCATATGGCACACCCTCAATTACTACCTAAACCTGGTGATCTGGAGTCTGGATAAGGACAATTGGCATCCATGTCAGCACTTCCACTGCTGTGGTCATCTAAATTCGTATTTTGTTGCCACTAGGGCTGTTTGGTAGGCAATGTCACTATGACCCTTCATCACGTTGTAGAAATGTTTTTTTTTGGTATTAAAATGTTTTTATTAGTTAAATGACATAACAACCCTACAACTCTGGATCAATGAGAAAACATGGAGGAGAACATCTTCAGCACAAACGGAAGGACAGCTTGATTATTTTTTTCACGGCTGTTGTGTCTGAACATTTCCTACGTCAAACATGTTTGTTTAGCAACAAAAATAAATAAATAAATAAAATTTCATATTTTTTTTTGTAATTGTTTATGGGCAAGAAAACACTACCTAGTCGTTTGGCCCTTGCACTAGTGCGTGGGCCAATGAGAGTACATGTTGAAGTATCAATATGGATAAAATTCCATGTTGGGGAATAAGAACCATATGAAAAGTAGTAGACTTTTTTCATTGTTTATAAATGTACAAGGTAAATCTAAATTCAATCAGATCGAAACGTCTATCCACACAATCCCTAATTCACCCTAACCATCTGCAACCCAGACATGGGTAAATAATAATTGAATATATATCTCTAAGCATACAATATTATCATTCCTTATGTTATTTTGTAATTACAAAATAACACTTACAAGTGATTTTTTTTTTTTCAGCTATAATCCTTATGAGTGATGACTATTAAGTATTAATTATGATTAAATCCTTGTTGGTTTTTCGGTTGTAGAAATTTTGGAAAACTTGTCCCAAAACCGCCTCGTTCCAATCCATTTTGGTAATTGACCCCAAAATCAGCTCTCAGAACCGTCCCATTCATCTAGTATTAAGACGAATTATTTCTAAAACCGTCCCATTTAGAGTTTTGAAATTGACACCCTTTCCCCACCAACATAATGAATGGGAAACATTCCATTCCATTATGTAATCGCCATGTCTATTGAATGTGTGAACTATTGTGTTTCAACCATAGTTAGCAAATTCAGATTCGGGAATTAGTCGGGCGGAGAATTATTATAAATAATTCGATTGGTTAATTTAAGGATTCGGTCAAAAAAGCAGTTAAAAAAGTAGACAAAATAAAAATCGGAGTTGGATTTGGATTTGGATTCGAGAATTATTCGATTAAAAAAATAAAAGTCGGGCAAAAAATTCGGATATTATTTTTATAGTTTACTGTATATTTTTTATTTATCAAGTTATTAACTTGATTTGTATAGTTAAAAAGAGCAAATTACTTTATAAAATAAAGTAAAAAACTATGAAAAAATTGTCATTGAGCGATGGAAGCAATGGTTATTGTAATCCAATTTCTACTCATGAAATAGATTAGGCCCCAAAACAGTGAAAGTAAGATTACAACTACAATAAAACAAATAAATAAATTGAAAAAAAAAAAAATCACTATCCTTTTGCTTGGGTTCACAAGACCCATATTGCATTAAGACGCACTAATTTTTCAAAATTAAAGCAACAATATAAAAGAAGATTGATTGATACAACGATATAAATCTGTCCTGGTCCCTTGGAACCTCAAATTATCCATCAAGGCTTGATATCTCCCCTATCTTATGATGAACTGATGAAGTTATGAGAAAGAAATGAAACAAAGAGTAGATTCGTACGATTGTTACAGAAGAATTAGGTGGAGAAAAAAGATGGAAAGAAGGAAGCTGAAATTTGGGGGAGAAGAAGATGAAAAAAAAAAAAAAAAAACTTCCCGAAAGATCAAAACTTAAGATGACTTTAAAGAAAAAAAACGAAGTAGAGAATGGGTTATATATATCCTGTAAAGACTGACAAAAGGGGGGTTGAAGAAGTAGCCAAGAAGGAAATGACTTGATGGACTCATAATAGGGTTCCGAGAGGAGAGAAAGAGAAGGAAAGAACGTGGTGTGATGGGTAGACAAGAGAGAGAAGGTGTGGGCCCATCCACCGCCCATACGCACGCTGTCTTACCCAAACCAAAACCCATCATCGATCTATTTCCTTGACCTAAGCCTAACCCAACGATGACCTAAAAGAGAATCGACCCACCACTGCTCTCCTTCTTCTCCTTTTCCTTCTCCATCTCTCTCTCTCTCAAACCTTCAACAACAGCAACAAAGGACCTTCCAAAACTTAACTACCATACCCACCAAGAGCTTAGCTCAGAGAGAAGAACAAATATGGATGATTCAGCTACAAAATTGGTCTATCTTGCCCAAAACTTTCCCCTTTCCCCTTCTCTTCTCAAGGATTGTAGCAATTGAAAACCAAATTCAAAACAAGAGAAGGGATTTTCTTGTTGCTTCCTTCTGTTCCACATCTGGGTTTCAATCTATTTATTGTGCATGAAGAGTAGGAAGCCTTGAAGAAGAAGAAGAAGAAGACAGAGAAAGAGCAAAGAAGAGATGGATCAAGTAACAGCATCGGCACATGGCCTTGCTCTTCCCCCTCCTTTCCATACTAGAGGTCTTCCTCTACACCACCCCCATCTTCAACTCCAGCAACAACTCCAGCACCACCACCACCAACAACAACAAAATCTGAATTCTGAAGATGATCATACCGGCACCAGTGCCTTCAAAAAAGGTAAGAAACTCGATCGTGATGACAACAATAGAAGCAACAACGAAGATGATGATGAAGACAGCAACGACGGGAAGGAAATGACTCTTGGAGCCAACTCTGGAGGAGGAGAAGGAGGAGAGTTCACTAGGAGACCTCGAGGTAGACCTTCAGGCTCCAAGAACAAACCTAAGCCCCCAATCATCATAACCAGAGATAGTGCAAATGCTCTCCGAGCCCATGTCATGGAGATTGCCAACGGTTGCGATATTGGTGAAAGCGTCGCCACATTTGCCCGGCGCCGGCAAAGAGGAGTCTGCATTTTAAGTGGTAGTGGTACTGTAACTAATGTTACCCTCCGGCAACCAGCTGCACCCGGTGCAGTTGTAACCTTACATGGACGGTTTGAAATCTTATCTCTTTCTGGATCATTCTTGCCACCCCCAGCTCCACCGGCGGCGACCGGATTAACTATATATTTAGCAGGTGGACAAGGCCAGGTGGTCGGCGGTAGTGTCATTGGAGCGCTTGTGGCATCGGGTCCGGTGGTAATTATGGCGGCTTCCTTCTGTAATGCCGCTTATGAACGATTGCCTCTCGAAGATGAAGAGCCGCCGCTTCCAATGCCGAGTGGCGGCCTTGAACCAGGAATGATAGGTCAACAACAACAGCAACAACAGCAGCAACAGCAACAACAGCAACAGCTAATGCCAGACCCTAACACACCACTTTTTCATGGGTTACCACCAAACCTTCTCAATCCTGGCCAATTACCAGCTGAGGCATATTGGGCTACCGGTCGCCCTCCTTATTAACAACAACAATAACACACAAAGAAGCATCTCCCACTTGTTTTCACCTTTCCCTCTACCTTTTTTTCTCACCAAGAAAAGAAACCCTAGAGGCATTGGAGCTGATCTGAGGAGAATTATTGGGTTGTTGAAGACTAGGATTTTCTTTTCATTTCGTTCATCTTCTTCTTCTTCTTCTTTTTATCTTTGATTTTGGTTTCGGGTTTAGTGATCAGATGATTCATATGCCTTTGGATTGAAGAAGCTGTGTACAAATCAAGGAATTCTTGGTGAGTTTTAGTTTTTTTTTACAACAATAGCTATCTTAACTTGCCCCCCAAGTGATAAACAGCATAGAAGAAGAAGAGCAGCAAATGGGTACAACAAGGGAAGAACAATAAGAAGGAAGAAGAATGAATGATGGGCTTTCTCTTTCTTTTTCTGTTGCAGCTCTGGTAACTTGTCTGATAATTCTTCTTGCTCTGCAGAAGGAAATTGATGGTTTTTGGTGGTCTTTCCATGTTTTGCCTTTTCTCTGTCATAGTTTAGTTTTTGTCTGAATGCTTCAGCTTCCATTGCATGATTCAACTACTCCACCTCCCCCCCACCCCCAACCCCCTCAAAAAAAAAGGGAAGAAAGATCTGAATAAGAAAAGAAACCCAAATTGATTTTAAAGAAAAAGAATTCAATAACTGTACTTGCATTGATTATGAAATCAAGGCATGAACTCCATTAGTGTCTTCAAGGTTACACATTCTACTCAAACCCATTTCAAATCTCTCAAAACCCTCAATCATATCCATACATCTCCAAATGCTTCACTCTTCATTGTTATTAGTCTTATAATTATTTCCATTATTTAATAATATTTTAATTAGTATTATGATCATTGTTATTAACTTTCATTGGAAAGAACGATGAGTTCATCTAAGTGAGTGATGGTTTCAGTGGAGGGGGAAAGTTGGCAGAGGGAGTTTACATGCAAGAAGGGTATGGGCTTTAGGGTTTCTCATGCTTTTGACAGTTATTAGGGTTCCTTATGGAAGGACTCAAGGAGAGGAGACATGAACATTGGGTACTGGGTTACACGTGCACTGTTCCGAACAAGTTCCTTTTCGAGGTGGAGAGAATACTTGGACTAAAAAAAAAAAGGCAAAGAACGAGGACAAAGAGAGAGCTTGAAGTGTTAAAAGTTTCCCTCTTTTCCTTGTTGGCCCAGAAGTGAAAATAAAGCCAAGCCAGCAGAGGTGGAGTAGAGAAGAAGATCATGGACAAGTGAGAGGTATGTGACATAAATAATTGTCAGAAATCTGAATGGGCAGCTAGGCCAGCACTGAAACAGTTCAGGTTCTTTGAACTGAACTTAACAGCCGTGCGAGGCAGCAATGCTGCTGCAGCCTTTCCCTTTCTTCTTTTCCACTTATACATTCTTTAAATTTTTTTTTTTTTGTATATATATGCGTAGCCAGCCATACCCTCACTTTCTTGAATAGTTTTTACGTAAATTAAAGATCACAGTAATCCTTTCTTCTCCCCCTCTTCCTTTCCTTTTTATCTTGGATAAAGTTCTTAATTACGTCTTTTGCTTCATCTTCTCACCCTAGGTTTCCTTTCTTTCTTGTCATGACCTCTAAGACATGAAAGGGCACATGTCAACCAAGTTCACTCTCAATCCTAGGCTTTAGACTCCTTCTCTTGGTGTTAGTGTTTGGATTACGATGTTTTGTATTCTGTAGCTTGCATAAGTGAATTGATTATGCAGTTTTTAGGACTATATGGGTATTTGGTAAGTTATCTATATAAGGTTTTGTTATATATTTGTGGTGATGATCATTTCTATATAATCATTCTGAAAGAGGTGTGAAAAGGAACAGTTGTAACCTTATTCTCCATTGATAGTGAAGTAGAGCTCATCTCATCATGGACGAGTAGACAATCTTACTAAACCACGTAACTCCTTGTATGCACTGTGTGATTGTTTGTTTGTGATTGCCATTCTTTTTTACACCGTTTAAGGTTCTTCGAGTCTTTGTTACTCCCATTGGTTAGTTCTTTTCTTCAACAAAATTTTCAAAATTCTATTTATTCCCTTAATTGACAGAATCTTAATTAATGCTACAGTATTGTTAGTTCTTCTTCTGAGTCCATCTGTTGTTCTTGTTCTTGTTGATTATCCATTATCCTGAAACAATCTCTTCAACTTGGTATTAATGTTTGTTACCTTGATGCTTAAATTGATCTGTTCTAGTTTTTCTCCTCCATTACTCATACAACTCATAGCCTTATCTTGCAGCCCCCACCTTTTTCAAATCATTGTCTTGGTCTATCTTGAAACATATATGAGTTGTAACTTTTTCCTCTCTATGAATACAAAGCTTCGTGTCACTGAGGTTTCCATCCTAAATTATGATATATATATATATATATAAGTGCATAAATAATTATGGGATATAAATGAACTAAAAGTGATTACTGTGTAGCCATATTACTGTGTTCGTGATAACTTTCTTAGTCTTTTGTGCTCCATCATGATGGCTGCCATTGATCCCACACTAGTATTGGACAGAAATGGTGTCAAAATTAATGTCGGGAATAGATTAAGACCCCTTTTCTACTTTATTCTTTCAAACAAGTCTACAGTACCCATTGATTCTTTCTAAGCCACTTGTTTAATAAGCTTTGACATGACTAGCTATTCTATGTCATAATTCCTACTTGGACTAATAGAAGCTCCAAATTCCAAGCACCCAAACAGTTCAACATGAAAGCAATGAGTACTAGAAAGAATAAAACTAAAGAGTGTGTATATATATATATATATATATATATGTATGAAATAGTACTTAGCCACTAGTCTTGTTGATGGCATTGTAGTTTTTTGATGTTGTAATTGTAGCCAATGATCAGTTGGCATCTGGGCCTACATAGAATAGAATCATGGAACAGAATTAGGGGTACCAAACCAAAGTAGTTGGCACTTGGCCAGTTGGTACATGCTTAATGAGGTTGATCATTTTAAACAATAATTTATTAATTTTCTTTATATATTTCTCTTTCCCTATTCTCTTCCTATTATTGAATATAGACTTCAAATGATTCCATGTCTTTTTGTTCCTTGGGTTACAACATCTGCAGTTCTTCATTATAGGTCTGAAATAACATATTTATGGGTGTCACAATTGATATGTATTCTCAGTTTTCTTCTTCTTCTTTTCTTTTCTTTTCCCTTTTTTTTTTTTTTTTTTTTTTAATCACCAACCAGTACTGAACTATGGACTCAATCCCACAATCCTTCATCATGTCTCCTCCTGTGATCCTTTCAACTTCTATAGAAGAGGGAACTTGGTGCAGTTTAACCATAACCATTCTTTTGTTATATACTGTTTCTACACTCCAAAAGAATAATAATAAAAAAAAAAAATTTTTTGATGTCTTTATTACTTCTTATACAACTCATGGATGCAAGTCTAAATCTAACATCACATTTAAGTGAGAAATTTTAACCACTGATTTGATACCATAACAATACATATTAGTTAAAAAAAAAGAAAGAAAGGTGCAATTGCTATGGAGCATCGATCAGTGATTAAGAAAAAGACTTAGAATTAGAAATCCAAATAAATCTAAATTTAATAAGGAATAAACTGTCCTTCTTTCAACTATATTAACTTCACTTCTATTTTGAAAAATTTGGAGTATAAAATAAAAATGAAAATGTTTTTAGTTCGATCTATTTACAAACACCTACCTTCGTTCTTGTTATATCCTTTCTAATCACTAGTCAATTGAATCAGTCGAATTTTTTTTCATATTGAAATGAATATATGCTAAACAAGACGAGTCCTTCTTGGTACTAATTGAATTCTGACACTGAGATTAAGGTTCCTAAAACTTCTAATTTGGGTTGGATAAAAATCACAATTATAGGTCATGGAAGTCAAATTTCTGCATTATATCTTTATTAATTTTGTTCATCATCTAGATCTAGCTAGCTATATTTTTTACCTTCTTTTCCCCCATCCTATATAAGAATGTTGTTATGTTACCGGATGCCGAATTGTGCTTTTCATCCTTGCGCAGTTGTAGACTACACAAATGTTGTTAAATTATTAGTAAGAGAGCACAAGAAGCACAAATCATACCAAAAAAACACAAGTAATAAAATATAAGAAATCAACACTTTTAAAAATGAATAAACAACAATGTGTACGTGAAGGTGTAGGATGAAAAAAAAAAAAAAAAAAATTGGTTCAAACCTAAATCATCAATAAATCTCATCATACTTATTCAAATATGAGCTAAGAAAAGAAACACCTTTTAGCCAAATTCAAATCTATGCAAACATGCACATTCTCTATCTAACCTATAGATATAAGGAGCTACATATTTTTATTGACAATTTTAATCTATAAATAAGATGTATTAATTTCCTTTCCATTCTCTCAGCTCCAAATAGCTGGTCCCTTTGCAATAGATTTGGCATGGAATAGTTAAGCAGGCTCAGCAACCCATCAAGGAAAGAAAATAGAAATTTCACAAAACAAATTAAAGTCATTTCAAATAGATTCATGAGATCCACTAAGCATAAAACAATACAAACCCTTAAGTTTATTAGAACTGTCAACAATTGTGAGCCATTATAGAATAGTCTTCACTCTCATGAAGTAGTTCTTGTTCACAGTCATTGTTGATCTCTGCAATATTAATCAAATATATCAAGCAATTCTGACCAGCAGATCCAAGTTATACAGGTAAGACTGTTGAGATCATCAGTCAGAAAATCCAAAATCTTAGACTAGTTAAGCTCAACTGAATCAATGAGATGAAAGGCATAAAGCATCGTATCGAATTACACAAATTATAACTAATTGTATCTTATTATAGGAAGAGATTGATTGCACAAGTCTTCCATATCTCAAAATTAGTTTGCTAGAAAGATTGCACAATTCTGCTACTAATTCCTCATTCAATGGAGATGTCCAAAGAACTGATCATATATAGCTGCCTACCTATATTACATGGTAGTTTGAGGGTTTATGAGTACTAATCAGTAGGATATTTTCAAAAGTCTTAAAACAGTAAAATCAATTAAAACATTTATGAAAGAAGCAGCAGCTAGTACACATGATCATGAGATGAATGCATGTACAATGGTCAATTTTGTAATATTAGATTCATCTGATCTCTTAACAATATATGAAGACAGGAGCCTTTATGTACAAAGGCATAGAACTTGATACTAAGCCTCAAGGTTAAAACCATTTCATTTCAGGATACAATGAAATGCAGCCTATGTTAATAGCAAAGCACAACTTATTAGCAGCCAACCTTCAAGCAAGCATGAAACAATGAACTTATGGACTGGTCCAACCTCTGATCCCTCCAAGGCCCAAGCCTGGCAGTCAGTATAGCACGCTAACACGTCTATGTCTATCTTTATCCTCTTTACTTCGAGAGCCTTCTCACATAATGTTTACTACGCAAACGTATACGCCTTCTAGTAAGGGAATCTATATGTTAGCAGACAATCATTTGTTAAGAAACTTTTGCTTCCCTTCTCCCCCATCCCCAAACAAAATGCATTTTCTAAAGCAATAACTCGTTTTTTTGCTAACGGTAATTGATAGGGAAAGCTGCAAGAGATAGGATTAGCAGTTCTAATCCTCTATTTTTGGCAGTTCAAGTGAGACAATTCAAGACCACTTAGTGCAAAGATTTTTCAACTGCTTCTGTATCCTCGCTTCTTCTTTTTCTTTTTTTCCATTTTTTTTTTAAGGTGAAGGGGTAAAAAAAAATTATTGAAGGAATCTATACGCTGCCCACGTATATTGGCATGTCAACCCTTGTTAAGCCAGTGGACGCATGAAAGAGTGTGTCTTATGATTTGTATACAAGTGAACCCCATGATAAGGGAGGAGATAGTGAGAAGACAGTGTTCTGCTAGTAGTGTGTACACCAACTACACTTGAGATACAATCCATACAAAACTTCAACTCTTTTACCAAAAAACGGAAAAAAAGTCTCAGGAATAGCTAATGCTTTCCCCCTTTTCTCTTTTGATCTGACAGTGAAACAAATGTCTCTTTCTGACAGAACAGAACATTTCCCCAATGGTCCCAGCAGCAGTAAATGCCTGGTAATTTTAAGGATCTAAAGTCTTGTGAAGATTGAAAGAGAAAAAAAAAACCAAGTTTTCTGAGGCCACAGTGAACAGATTAGGAATCTATTCGCCAAGTGCGACCACATAAAATAGGGGGCGGAGAGAGGAAGGTCACATGTGGACTCTCCCATCGCTCCAACATTCGTGCAAGAAAACTGTCTAAATAAAATTCTTATGAAAATGTGTAAATCATCTATTTTTCATTAGGGAAAAGGTTGGCCACATACAATAGGGGGCGGAGAGAGGGAGGTCACATGTGGACTCTCCCATCGCTCGACCATTCGTGCAAGAAAACTGTCTAAATAAAATTCTTATGAAAATGTGTAAATCATCTATTTTTCATTAGGTAAAAGGTTGGCCATGCTGCCTCGGCCAGCCTGTGTCAATCTCTCCCCCTCTTGATTGAAAATTAACCCCATGCCTCTCCCATCCCAGCCATCCATTGGTTGAGTCGCTGGCTGGGCCAATCCTCTCCCTCTCATTAATAACCAATATCCAAGGAAAATTATATTTAAAAAAAAAAAAAAAAAGTTTAGCCATTAGGATCGATATGCCAAAAGCTGTATAGTTCTGTTCAATGATATGATAATAATAGAGAAGTTTTACTTTTTCATTGCATATACAAATAAATTTCTACAATATTGATATCAAAAGGTTAGACTTGGGGGACGCATTTGAATGAAGAAAGCTTTGGAGTGCAACACCACCCCACACCCCCCTCCAAAGAAATATAAAAATAAAATAAAATAAAAGAAAGAAAAAGAAAAAGGTGAAGTTAAATACATTGACAAACATATTCATCAAGGTATTATGGTTCCCACAACCTTCTAACAAAACTTCATAGGCCTGCTTATTCTCAGAATAATCTTCAACACTCTATCCGTAACCGCCTTAGTTCAGCTTGGAATGTGGGACTGGAAGTTAGTGTCCGGTGCGCAAGAGTTCTTATGTCCTCTCGAGAACAATCTCTTGAAATACGGACCAGCTCCCACAGAGCACCTCCACTAACCATGTCCTTTGCATTCACTTCTGCAGTGTAGAAATCCAAGTTTTCAACCAACAATGTGAGGAGATTCCATGTTTCAGCTTCAGAAGAGTCAAGTTTACTAACCATGTTGTGCCAAGTGGCAAAGTGCAAGTTCAATATGGCGCCTGATTGGTGAAGCTTCATTATTTGCATTCTGTACAATCCAAGGAAGTGCGCCATCATCAATGAGGAGAGACTTGCCACTCTTTGTTCCTGTTGTGTGAACAGCACGATTGTTATTGTGCCCCCATAACCCTGATGATCTTTTCAATCCAATTTGAAACGGACAACATATTGCAGAATACCATTCAGGTTTCTCCAATATGGAACAAACCCGTTGAATATTAATAAATATGTGAACAGAAGCTTGAACAAGAGTAACTAGAGAAGTTTGAATTAAGAATCAATTTAATAATTCAACTTCCCAAATAGACCAAGAACACAAAATCCAAAACAGTTGCTGCTTCGGAACCATCTTCTTACTAGGTGCTTACCTTGAGTAGATGCTCTGGACTCACATTTTGCAAAGTTAGCAATTCCACGTGCAACTTGAGCAAGAACATCTGGATGTCCACATCTCACCATTCCAAGCAACGCTTTAATACCGCCTTCACCTCTTAATTTTGTGTGTAGTTTATCTAGACAAACAGGTATAGAAGTACTTAGTGACAAATGTTCCCACCAAAAACCTTCCAATCCCATGACTTGACGATTATAAAAAAATATATAGAATATAACTGATTTAAGATAATTTTTAACATGGGATTTCAGTCTCACTTTGGAACAAGCATTACTATGTAGGATGCATTGGCTAACCTCATAAACCATCAATGAGCAGTGACACTTCTATGCTAAAGGTTTCCAACTATAAATCTAGGAAAACCAAAGAGATCCTATGTTTGCGATGAAGAGAGCTAATCCTTATCAAATTCATATCCAAGAAAAAGAGAGCTTTCCTTAACAATAGCATCAAAAACATTAAATAGAATCAACAGTTTCTTTCCTCTCATATATTTCTTCCAAAATAATTTGATACTTCTCCATTGCTCGTCCATGTAATTTCTATATATTCCATTAGGATCCATGGAATCTTATGACAAATTTCATGGGAGTAACAGTCAGGTGACTGACAACAGGAAAACAGTTGAAGTTATTATTATGTTTCTTTCTTTTTCATTCTCATTATTTATTGGGAAAAATAACGCTCCCTGGTCGTGTGGCCCCTACACCCAGAACAGGAGTGTGCGAAATTACCACCTCACCCCCCTGTGAAATAAAAAAATCTCATCCATGTTGACAATGCTCAAGATCTCGATCTCGATTTCGATTTTGATTTCGACACAGGTTTCACTGGGCAAAAATACCGAGATCTGGTATTTTTTGCCTGGTCATCTCGGTGGCCATATTGCCTTTTTAGGCCCTTAAACTTGTCAATTAGCCTATTTTAGGCCTTCTAAACATAGTGGAATACTCTTTCTTTCTTCTTAAATCAAACACAAAATGGTAATTTGACTTTGGACCCTAGGTAGGTAGTATTCAGACCCTTCACCCTAGGCTATTCCACAATAAAACAAACAACTATTGACCATGTTTCTATGAAAAAATGGTTTTGAGAAGTAGTTTTTACATAAAACTGTTCTTGAGAAGAAAATGATATCCAAAGGTTGATGATGAAGTGATAATCTCCAATCACCAAGAGTTTAAGTTTTTAATCTACACGATAGAGGAGAGATTTGGCTACAAAAAAAAAAACCACCAAAAGCTCATTTTTTTCCTCATAGCAGGGCAAGATAGGCGAAAGATGTCGAATTATGTCGAGTGGGTTGAGTTGAGGGTCAAAATTATGTGTATCCCATGTGACTTGGTCCCAAATCAAGTCAAAACCGAGAAATTCACCAAGATCTCGACTGAGAGAAATTTTACATTTTATATATTGCTTGTGCTCTCGACTCGCCAAGCCAAAAAAGTGAGTTAATAGCGAGATCTTGCCGAGATCTTGAGCATGCATGTTGATGCTCAAGCCAAGTCTTTTTATAGATCCTCATTTTGACGCGCTTGATGTTGTTAGGAAAGCCAAGGAAGTAGCGGGGAAAAAAAACATCACAAGAGTGAAATTACCACCCTGTCCCCTATGAAACAAAAAAAATCCCATCCCTATTGATGCCTTGCGTGCACTCTCATTGGCCCCGTGCTGGTGCAAAGGCCATGCGACCAGGCAGCAATCTCTTGCCCTTATCTATTGTATTGCTTTCAAAGTCTAACATAGTTCTTATACTTAGTAGGGCCTTATGTGTAATAACATATAAGTCCAACAGGTCGTTGTAATTACACTAACAAAGACTCTTTAAAAAAAAAATACTTCTGGTTCTTGGTTTCGAGGCATTCTATTCTCCAATGTAAGTCTCTTCTCTTCTCCCTCCTTTCTTCTTGTTTCTTCTTCCCTTCTTTTATTATAGTTGGTTGTTATTGGTCTGATATTATCACATGGTATTAGAACAATAGTGATCAATAACATCTACATCCTTATTTCTTCACCCTTGGATTCTTTGCAACTTGCGGTTTGCCGTAACCTTAGAATGCTAGGGTGCTGCTGCTGCCTCTTTTGTTGATGGATTCCCTCGGTTATTCATACCAATATAACAAGGGATTTCTGTTTATGTGAAGATTTGCTCGCTGGTTTGTGAATTGCTGCCTCTTTTCTAAGCCTTGTGATATCATGGTTTTCAAGGCTTAGATCTGAAATCTTGCTGACCTAGTATTTGTTATCCTACCATTGGATTGCATCAACCTTTTGGGATTTTGTTCCTCTACTCACAAGATGTCTTTGATTAAATTTTTGGATTGATCAGCCACGTTGATTGGGATTTCTGGACTTCACCATGTTCACGGAACAAAAGTTTCTATTTTCTGGTCTCATCAATATCTTCAAATCTAGAGGTTGGATCAAGATCCAACTTTGAGAGAATGTCTTCCTGCATACCAAGGCTGTTTGACCAGCTTTTCATGGCAACCTGAGTTATTGTTTTGGAAATAATATTTTCTCCACTTTGCCTTAGTTTCTTCCCTGCGCTATATGAGATATTAGCTGTTTTTTATTGTTGCTGCCTCCTGAATTGTTTATTGGTTGCTTCTATACATGTTTATTATATCAACCAGCATCCATAGTCCTTGTTTGGATTCCAGCCCCCTTTTCTCTCAACAGTTTGGGGAGGACCAAAGTACACGAAATGGCTAATTCTGCAGTAACTACTGGAAATTCTGTTGTGGCATCATCAACTGACACCAACCTTGCTTCATCTAGAACTCGATCATCTGACCCTGTGTCTCGAGATGATTACAATCAACTTTCGAAACATCTTCAGCAACTGGAATCTTCTACCCATTCATCCATTGCCACTCTTACTCATATAGGTAATGCTGCACTTTTTGCCTCTTCATCTTCTTCCGGTTGGATTATTGATTCTAGTGCTTCTAGTCATATGATCGGTCCATCTGATGTGTTTTCCTCCTTCAGTAAAACTAGTCACCCATCTTGAGTTGTTACTTCTTTTTCCTGTTGATGGTTCCTCCACCCACATATATAGTCATGGTACTGTTTCTCCCCATTAGGTTACCTTTGAATCTTTTGTCCGTCAAGGAGATGACTAAGTTTTTCTAAATTGTTTTGTTACGTTTGATCCTATTTGTTGTATTTTTCAAGATTTTCAGAAGATTGGTGGAGGGTGTGCTAAAGATGGCTTGTATTATCTTGATGGTGCTTTGTCTTCTATTGTTGTAACTGCATCTTTAATTGTCATCTCTCGTCTTGGTTGCCATTATTGTCTGGGTCACTTATCTCTCTCAAAGCTTCAACAAATAGTTCCCTAGCTGCACATCTATCTCTTGTTGAGAGAGAATCTTATGAGCTTGGCAAACATCATTGTACTTACTTAACATCTCGTGATATATCCAAGAGAGTCTTTTGATCCGTTATTCACTTTGATATTTGCAAACCCTGCCGTGTCAAAAGTAGATCGGGTTTTTCTTATTTTGTTTCTTTTGTGGATGATCATTCCCACTTAACTTGGTTGTACCATTGAAAGATCGTTCCGAATTTTTATCTCTTTTCAAAAAATTGTATAGTGAAATAAAATCTCAGTTTGGTGCTTGCTTTAAAATTTTCAGTTCTAATAATGCACGTGAGTATACTCAAAATGCAATTTCATCGTTTTGTTTTTGAGAACGTAATTATTCATCAAACAAGTTACTCTTATACCCCTAAACAAAATGGTGTGATCGAGAGAAAAAATCAACGTTTGTTAAAAATTGCTCGTTCATTGATGTTTCATATGCATGTTCCTAAACAGTTTTGGGAGGATGTTGTTTTAAGTGCTTGTTACTTAATCAATTGGATGCCTTCTACTGTTTTGAATAATCAACTCATATTTCCATCCTTTTTCCCTCTTCCCCATTGTTCTCTTTGCCATCTCAGGTATTTAGTTGTACTTGTTTGCCATAATTTATGTCCAGATCTTGATGTTACATTTTTTTAAGAGTACTCTGTACATCTCTGTTGAGAGTCACACCTTGGGCACGGAGCCAACCACATCCCCCCTATTCCTACTACTCTTCCCCTTGTAGATCCTCCTACTACGATTTTGCCTAGACTGCTATAGGTGTATTATTGTAGTCAGAAGCCAGCTTCACCGAACAATGACCATCCTCCCTTGCTACCTTCTCCACCCTCTGATCCTCTGTCTGAAGATCTTGCTCACTCATTGTCTCCTGTTAAATTACCGATTGCTCTCCATAAAGGTACTCGTTCTTGCACTTAGAAGTCCATGGTTATTTATCCTGTTGATAAATGTGTTTCCACTTCACATCTTCCTCCACTTCATTGTTTTGCTTCATCTCTGTCTACCTAATATGTTCCTACTATCTGCCGTAATGCATCATCTGACCCTAGCTGGAAATCAGCTATAGATGTAGAGGTGGATGCTCTTCTTTCTCGTCAGACATGGATTCTGGTTGATCTGCCTTCAGGTAAGGAACTTGCGTGGTGCCTTTGGATTTATATTGTTAGGATAACCCTAATGGTTCTATTGAGAGGATTAAAACCCAGTTGGTTGCTAAGAGGTATAACCAAAACTATGGCGTAGATTATTTTGAGACCTTTTCTCATGTTGCTCATTTTAAATTCTATTTGGGTGCTTATTGCTTTAGTTGTTAATATTTCTCCTGTTGTTCATCTTAAATTCTATCTGGGTGCTTATTTCTTTAGTAATTAATCTTGACCAACCTCTATATCAACTCGATATCAAAATTGTTTTCTTATATGGTGACTGCTTGAAGAAATGTGTAAGGAGCAACCTCCTTGGTATGTTGCTCAGGGGAGAATGCACAGCAAAAATGTAAACTACACAAGGTTAATTATGGGGCTGAAACACTCACTGCAAGCTTGGTTTGATAACAGTAAAGTTGTTACTGGTTGTGGACTTCTGCAATGTTACTCTGATCACTCTATGTTTGTCCGTCATTCGAATTCAAAGGTAGTTTTCACAGTTGTCAAGGCGTCGCCCAGGTAGATGCCTTGGTTGTGTTGCCTTGCGTCCAGGCCCCTTCCAATGCCTTGGGTTGCCTATACTTTGTGACAACTATGGTGGTTGTATTAGTTGTTTATGATGACGATATCAGTGTCTTTGGAAATGACTTGTCTAGTATACACGAGGTCAAGACTTACACCAACAATTTCAAATGAAAGATTTGGAATAAATATCTTTTGGCATTATAACTGTTCAAACCAAGAAACGTGTGAGCTTGTCTCAAAGGAACTATGTTTTTGTTCTTCTATAGGAGACCAGTACGTTAGGCTATAAACCAGTTGATAACTCCATGGATCCCCACGTGAAACTTGTGGTGGGTGATGATTGATGACTATGACTTCTCTGACAAAAATCAGTACAAGAGACTAGTTGGCAAACTTATGTCTTATGCCCTGCTTGTTTGATGGAGAAAAACGAGGTGGGAAACTTGTACCTATTTCCCACAAACTACATCAAATAGGAGTTTTTGGTTAGGTGGGGTGGGAACTTACCAGACAGCCTCAATAAATGTGTTTTTCTTTTCTTGTGATGTTTTTCTTTTCTTGTGATGTGACATCTCACTCAAGTGTCATGATGATTGGCATTATTCATGGAATTCCTCATGTTGTGTCCATCTTTCTCCTCCTTACCATTTCCTCTCCCTCCCACCAAATCCCACCCTACTAAAAAGTACTTATTCCATCATTTCCTTCCCTTCCCTTTCCTTGCCAACCCAACCCACAACATGTAGGGCCCACCCTCACAAGTTCCCCTCCGCTTTTTACCTTCTAAACAGATGGGGCGTCACTGCCATTATGCTTGATATCTCATTTGTTGATGGGATTATTAGCCAATTCAAGGAGAATCCCAAGCAAGTCCACTAGGAAGCAGCCATGTTGTATCCTGAAGTATCTCAAAGATGGTCCAGGAAAAGGACTTGTTTATCGTCATCATGGTCACACTGATGTTGTTATTTATTATGATGTTGACTGGACAGGTGCTGATGGTGATCATAGATCTACTACCGGGTACTGTACATTTTTTGTGCCAACCTCGTTATATGGAGAACATAGTTGTCACGGCGCCAAGGCGAACCAAGGCGGTGGAGGGTTGTCTAAGCGCTTAGGCGAGAAGGCACACGCCTTGAGGCGAACAAGGCGACCAATTGTTATTTTTCCTATTTTCTAACATTATTTAGTAAGTTATATATACCTTGTATCATAAAAAATCAAAATTAAGCAACATCAAGTCATTAAAAATCAACATTTAGTCATATTAAATCATAAAAAATTAACATTAAGTCATATTAAGTTATAAAAAATCAAAATTTAGAGAAATGCTCTGGTTCTATAACAAATTTGACTTGTCAAATGATATTATTTTTGCATAAGACTTTTTGTATCAGTTATAATATAAAACCAACTTTCCAACAAGTCTAAGATTACTTAAATCTAAGTTGTAATGACAAAGTTATGCTCCGGTCAAACTTATTTTTAAGTGCGCGAATGCTGTTAAAATCGCCTGAATGAAAATAATTTTATGGATATCAAAACAAAAAATTATTTTACCGGACTTTTGGTTTTTAGCAATGTTTTAACATGATAGAATTTATAAAATTTTCATAATTGAGAAAAACTCCAGCATTTAAAAGTTGAAAATCGCCCCTATAACCAAAATCCAGTTTTTCTTCTTGGACTGGGGGGTTGACTTTTTATCCTTTTGGAATTTTA
>NC_056564.1:20964250-20983234 GCF_013358625.1 Macadamia integrifolia
GCCGAACGGACCTGACCAAGGGTCCCACCTTCGACAGGGGGCTCGGTAAAGCCGAACGGACCTGACCGAGGGTCCCACCTTTGGCAGGGGGCTCGGTAAAGCCGAACGGACCTGACCGAGGGTCCCTCCTTCGGTTGGGAGTTCGGCCAAAGCCGAACAGACCTGACCGAGGGTCCCACCTTCTGCAGGGGGCTCTGTAAGGCCGATCCGAAGCGACCGAAGGTCTTTCTCTCGGTCGACCCCAAGCCTCGGTCACTAGTAATGCCAAGGCCGAAGGAACAAGTCAACCAAAGAAGAAGATGTTGGTTACTCCCCCAGGAAGAAGCTCCTAGTGGAAGTAAGGGGGCTCCTGATATAGCCAAACTGACCCCTCAGTGGGGGCAATGACACGTGTCGCCTCTGAGACACGTGTCCTCCGCCAGACGAAGGTTCCAAGAAACCACTCACGCTCAAGCACGCTCAATCACCGAGGCACGCTCGCAAAATCACGCAGGATCACGTCGTCTGCATGAGGGGAATATTCCCCCCAGAAGGTTGGACGTATTCGAGTGGGACTCTAAGAGGGAAGAAGGGGGAAAACCCTAAACCGTAAGAGCTATATAAGAAGGCACGGAAGAAAGGGGAAGGTAAGTTCTGATACCCTCACCATTACTCCCTTATTGAACTGTGCGGCCGACCCTGACTTGAGCGTCGGAGGACTAACCCCGAACAAAGCTCCGGGCCTCCGTCGTCTGTGTTTGTGTAGGTTCGACTAGCGGGGTATTTTTGGCAGCAACAGGTCCCAATACGGTCTTATTTATTAATGAAATGATCTGGCAACAAGTTATAGCAGGATGGTGTCAGATTTTGATCCCAAATAACGCCCTTAATATTATTAGACCATGACCCCTCTATCCAATCACAGTATTTCCACATCATCATCACGTATTCATGTGGCTAAGAATGGTGGGCTATAATTTTTCTATAATGAAACTACAAATGTAACCCTACGCAGATAGGAAAGGGTGAGGCAGCGAAAAGAAATAAGGTGACCCGTCGGCCACCACAGAACAATAGAATTTCCATGATTCCATCGTAGAGTAGGGGTGTTTTCGTCAAAATACTATAAAAGTCCATACTTAGACTCTGACCGATTGGTCATGGTAACAACCAGGAATAATGGAATCCTGCCTGCCGCGCTAACAAGACGTCGTCTTCTAGTTAGAGAAACTCGTCCAAATGTCAAATGACTTGAAATATAGCGTTTCCAGTAGTTTTAGGGGACGGTGTGTTCATCCGTTGACGTTATCGGAGTAGTGATCTTCCTGGAAACTTTCGCCATTGTTGGAATCCTCCCCAGATTTGTAAAGGTATTTGGTTGCCGTTTAGGTGTTGCATTGGTGGGTCGATCTGTTATCGCGCGCAGAGATCACTCCTCCTGATATATACGAATCGAAAGACGCATTGATTTGCCAGATTTGGAAGGGTTTTGTATAATTTTGCAGGGTGGGAATTTCAGGGGGTTCCTCAATTGATTCTCATTGTTGGATCCGATGGCGGAAGGGACTGCGCAATCTCGCTATGTGAAGCTTACGAAGGAACAAGCTCCTGTGGAGGAGGAAATTACTCCAGGGGAGCTCAATCAGCCTATTCAGGTTCCTCAGGTCTATTCTTATTGCCTTCATTGTTTTCTGCTCTTAAACTTTTTTGTATTGATTTGATCCCATTGAGTTGCTATTCGAATTATCATTCGCAATCTTTGTGGTGGCTCTAATTTTGAATGGTTATTGGGGATCAATGTTAATTGATGCAGATCCGGAAGAATTTGTGAATAGTGTAATGTAATATGTTGATTTTTTTCTTTTGGTAAATGCTGGTTTTCGCTAATTTTGTAGAGCTTGTTCTTTAGACTGCCATTATAACCTGAAACCATCATTCCTTTGCTAGTTAACATATTTCTGGACGCATCTTTTGATGTACTCTATGTTGTGGCCGGTGGTAATAAGTTTTTTTTTCCAGTCTTCGATGCATTGAGTGTTCTCTCTATTCGCTTTCTTTTCTCTCTCTATTCTCTCTGTAGACAACTCAAAGTATGGTAAACGGGTGGGAAATTAAATTATCAGTGTCTTTTATGAAGTTATGGTGTATGGTGTTGAAAATGAGTTTGATCTGCCTGATCACATTGCTTCTGGGGCTTTTGATTCATGTATTTATCTGAAGGATAGAAATTGCAGTTTCTAGTAGTGTTAGATCAACTTCTCGACGTAATAATACGATTCCTTCACGTAACTGGAGGGTACATATCATGTTTCAGATATTTTCAAATGGGGGTACTATGTTAAGTTTCTTCCAGAAGGCCCTCAATGTAATTTCTGATTGCTTGTGTTATCGAGCAGTTGAATGTTCACAGGTGCAGTGAGTGTGGTCAGCCCCTTCCCGAGAGCTATGAGCCTCCAGCAGATGAACCTTGGACAACTGGGATATTTAACTGTGCTGAGGATACAGAGAGTTGTAAGTGTCCCCTCCCTTTTTACCTTGCTTCAGTTGACATTAATCCTTATGGATTCATTCTTTTCTTCTCTCTAATTGACATATTTCGTTTTTCTTTCTGTTTCAAATTATAAATGTTAATTCATGCAATGAGGTACAACCCATTTCTAGTAATTGGTGTGTGATATGTTTGGAAAATTTAGTGAAGTTATATATCACAAACATTGAAGTTATATATACAACCATTACTTCCCTCCCTTCAACCCCCCCCCTCCTCCGAAATAAATGCAGATGACAGTTTTTCAAATTTATCATCTGGATAATGTAATCCAAGTTCAGTCTGACAACATACTGTCGATAATACTTGGCTGTACTTATGAAGATAGTTTTCGTAGATAACACCTGGCACTGATTTTGACTAGCTCACGCACAAAAATATGACAATGTAAATTAATAATTGAGCCTATACTGTTGGTTTGGCAACCATTTACTTGATAGACCTCATTAATACCTGAACCTTGTTAATGTGCAAGACAAAGTTTGATTTCTGATTAAACATTGAATTAATTCCATGAATCTTACTTTCGTGGTTTAAGTATAACATCTTCACATTAGTTGTTGAGTTGGGATTTATTGCATCTTGAACTAATGGTACTTCCTCTAATAGAGCAGCCTTTTTCCAGGATGACTTTTTGGAAATCAGTTTTGGATCAAGGAAAAAGGATTTCTGAACTGGGTTGAATCCACTGTAGAATTTTCTCTTTTGGCACACTCAATCCGAATTCTTGTTAAACCTGCACCAGAACCCTTATAGTTGCATTTCTCTAACATTTTAAAACAAGAGAATGAGATGGGAAAATCTCTCTCTCTCTCTCTCTCTCTCTCATACATAGACACATGCATGGTTTTAAGTATCTCCGATACCGATACGATACCTTCCGATACGTATCTTAAATTTAGTCGGCCGATACGATACACACCGATACGATACATTGAATTTTTTAAATCATTTCGTATCGATATATATCCTATAATACATACCGATATGCATCAATACACCACTAATACACACCGATACGATACGACATGCCTCGATACGAATCTATGAAAAATATAAAATTGAGGTAAAATGTACGTTTCGGTATGTATTGGTACGTATCGGTGAGCATCGGTATGTATCGATCGGTACGTATCGGTATGTATCGATCGGTACGTATCGGTATATATCAGCACGTATCGGTGAGTATCGATATATATCGGTACGTATCGGTGAGTATCAATACGTATCGGCGCTACGGTCATATAATGGCCAATATGGGTAATTTTTCAGAAAAAAAAAACGATTTTTTGAAGGGTTTTTGTTCCAAAGTTGCTGTTAGCCATATTTCTCTCTAACTAAAGTGGAAATCAAGGTTGGGAACAAGGATTTTACATTTATGGGATAACTACAGACCTTGAATTCTTAGTACGATACCCTCAATTTAGTGTTTATGCATAATACATGTTATCAATAGTTTTTTTTAACAAATTCTTTATGCAAAAGTGTTTAAAAAAATGTTTCCTATCCATTTATGTGTGTATCTTTAGCGTATCTTAATGTATCTCCGATACGATACGATACCCTCCGATACGTATCTTAATTTTGGCCGACCGATACAGCGATCGATACCGATACTTTAATCCTTGGGTCACACATGCATTTTTTTCCTCATAGTGGCAATTCAGATGCCAAATTAATTTCCTTTTTAGATTCTCAGGTGGATGATGATGTTTTGAAATATAAGGTGGAAATCTTACTCATATGGAATCATTTTAGAGATTACTTGGAATCAGTGCCATACAACAAACGCGGATCCTTGCGTTTCAACTTTATTTTTTGATGAGCAAAGGAAGTGTTTGGAAATGGCATTTGTTTAACAGGTAGTAAAGATGCGCTTGGGTGACTTTTTACTTGGAGAGGGGATAAGAACTACTTATGTTCAATTCATGAACAGTACTTAAATTATATAGCTTCTCAGCATGATTTAATATATGTAAGGTGTGTGCCAGTATGTTTTTTGGTAGTTGTTTTTGTTTGGGTGAATAATAAATTCATTCCCAAAGAAGAAATATACAAGGGCCCCAAGGGGGAAGAAAACAAAACAAGCAACAAACTAAACAAAGCAGCAAAATCCATCTGGGGCAGCAGGCTGCAAGAGGTATAGGGGCAGACCCTAAGACACAACAATGAGCATGGTCCTTAGGAAATCCCTTACAATAGGTTGGGGGGATCATGGCTAGCTTAGAATTAATACCAAAGTAGATGGCATTCCAATTCTTATCAAAGGATCAGGAGTTAAATGTCCATCCTTGAAGATTGCGTTCCATCCAAATGTGATTGATGGAGGCACAGAACGCAAGCTTGCCAGCAATATCACAAACAAAGCTCCCTGCAAAAGTCATATCCACTAAGATCCACTCTCTTTGAAGGGCAAGAATTTTCTCTTGGTAGGCCAGTAGGTGTTGAGGACTCTCTTTCAAACAGTGGAGGAGAAGGGGCAAGAGAAGAAGAGGTGGTCAATATCTTCTAAGCCATTTCAACAAAGGGAGCAAGAGGCGGAGACCTAAATCTGCTTGTAGATGAGGATGGGATACATGGGGAGGTAGTTAGAAAGAGCTCGCCAAACTATGAAGCTATGACAGAGGATGTGACCTTTGAACCAAACAATCTTGCACCAAGGAGATAAGGGACCACTTGATCTGACCAAGTCCTAAGCCGAGGAGGAACTGAAGAGACCTGGATGACCTAGGACTTCCTCCCTTCAGAATATATCGTTCTCTCATTGTCCTATCCCTTAAGAAAACCTCTATTTGACAATGGGGGTTGAGAAAATTTAATAGAAGTTGGCTTCTGTGAACACAGCCTACTTGTAAAAAGGCGGAAAACTTACTCTTATCAAGGTATCGATGCCAAATGTTCATCCTTTCTGCCTTGTGAAATAAATTTGTTTCCATTGACATTAGAACTAGAAAAACTGCTGCATGATTTCCTCTATAAGGGATTTGTTGAGGCTTCTAGAGGATAGTGGGACTTGGCCTTAGATTGGAAGTGATGTGTGGTTATTGAAGTGGAAGTGACGTGGGTATGTAACCAAACTTTTGGGAGTAAATGTAGCATTTGACTCTCAATCTTGCACAACTCTTCCATAATTTTATAACATGGTAGACTAACAAAGATGATTAGGTTGCCTGATTATATGTTTAATAGCTTTGACCAGTTGTTGTGCCTTTCTTCTTCCCCATAGAAGTGCAGGGTCTTCGGTTTTGTTATAAAGTGGGTGAATCCCCACAAGGCTTGTGGAGGTTTTCAAGATCTGGCAAAAACTATTTCGGGATCCAAATTGTGGGAGACCTGGGTAACATTGGCTGAACTTTTACAACTGCTACTGACTGGTGCATTTGACAGTAAAGGAATTGTAGAGCATCAAAAAAAGGCTGAACCAGCACAAGGGTGGCTGCAAAACCAGAGGACTTGTTTATTTTTTTCTATCCAATTGTGGAGGGTTTAAGAGGTTGAGAAGTAGTGATAACCAATTCTAATTGATATACTTTCTTCATACGAAGATAAGGAACTTATAGGTAACTTTTTTGTTTTCAGTTTTTTTTGTTCCCCCCGCCCTTGTTCTGAACTTTTTGCTTTTTTACATTTTTCTTGTCACACTCAATGGAAGGAAATTGTTTGATTACTGAGAGGGGGAAGGAAGTAGGGAGTCATCATGTGCTACCTCCTCAACAAAGGCAAATCATTTGATCTCACTCTATTCCGCATAATTGTAATCTTTTTTTTTTTGTCAATTGAAATGCTGGTTTATCTAATTCTGTTGCTGTGGATTCTAGTTAATTTTTTATCTTGGTACTCAGGATTGGCAGTTTCTGTGGTTTCTACAAGCAGATATATTTTTTAGTATATTTTTGAGTTCCACACTTTCATCTGTATTGCATCAGAGTTAGTTTTGATATACTATAAATATTATTTTTCAGCACACAGAAAAACCAAAAAACCAATAGTGTCATCGTATGATTTCATTTTTCAAGTTAAACTCCTTTCTCTCTTCAATGAAGTTTCTCTTCTGCAGTAAATTTGGATCCTTATACCATTCCTTCATTAACTTAGAAACCTGTTTTACCTTGTGCTTCCTTTCTACAGGCTGGACTGGACTTTTTTGCCCTTGTGTGTTGTTTGGGCGTAATGTGGAAAGCCTGAGAGAAGATATCCCCTGGACACAGCCATGCGTTTCTCATGCCATTTGTGTTGAAGGTGGCATTGCACTAGCTGCAGCAACAGCAATCTTCCATGGTATTGATCCAAGGACGTCATTTCTCATTTGTGAGGGTTTGATGTTTTCTTGGTGGATGTGTGGCATCTACACTGGTCTTTTCCGACAATCATTACAGAAGAAATATCATCTCAAGGTGAGCTCCACTTATTTTCTTAAAGGCCTTGAATATTTATGAGGCCTGTTGATGTAGTGTAGGAGCATGCTCATGTTGGTGTTTATTATTTGATGGAATGTTGGTTGTTACTTTGCATTCTTTGATAACTATGGAATCTTGGGACTGTTTCAAGATCATTCGACAGTGATTGTTCCTTTTCTATTTTTAATGAATAACAGAGTTTATTACAAAGAATCAGAATAATGTACATTTGAAAGCACATCAAAGAAAGTCACCTGAACCAAGTAAAATACAAAAAGAAAATTTAAGGAATATAAGAGATCTATAGCGGATGGCAAGTGTTTGAGATTTTAAAATGTAACCGCAAGCGTACGGATCAGTGTAGCTATGGGTCGAACACAGGGAGAGCAACCACTTTATTTTTTTTTTCTTTTAATAATGCGAAAGTGAACTGATTAATGGTTGTGATCTATACCGTCCTAAACATATGTATCTAAAATAACGTCCTAACCATTCGTCATCTAAGAATTTAAAGACGCAAGCCATGCAATTAAATTAAATAAATAAATAACTGAAAATAATCAACCCACACAATTAAAAAAAACAATAAAGGAAAACAAATGCTGAAATAAAAATAAAGTAAAAGAAAGGGGATAAAGCTAGAGAGAGACTCACAAGTAGGTTTTTCTACTTAGTCCGAGGGATGCATCATAATATGAGATTCCCTACTTGACTAGAGAGTCACTTTTACAAGGGTTACTCTACTTGGCTTTTGGGAAAGGGAGACAATTAAAATAAAAGCAATAAATTGATGGTTCTATGGCTAGGAGGGGCAAAGCCAACACATACACTAGCCATGAACCTTGGGGGAAAGGGATAGCAATAATGTAACGACTGAAATTAAAATCCTAAATTAAGAAAGAAAGGGTAGTCAGAAGAGGGAATGAGAGGGGGGAGAGAAGACTACTGAAGGAGCCTACTTACTTGAATTTCAACCCTTGAACTAAAAACTTGATCGATTTGAGATACTACCAGTACTAAAAACCAGATCTGGAATAAACTAAATCTGAAATTTCTAGTACTAGAGAAAAAAAATCTGAAGAAAAAATAAATTGAACTTGAAAGACATGCTTCATTGCTTGTTCTTGTCCCCTAAAACTAAGCCTAGAACTAGAACTTGAAAATTACAATTTGAATTGCTTAAACAATAAAAATAAAAGACTAAATCAAAAACAAAAGTGCTTGCATTAATTGAATAAAAAGAACTTACAAAAGTGTTTAAAGCATAAACCTAGAATTAGAGCTAGAGAAAGAGATAGAGCAACTAAAAAAAAACCCTAGAAGAAGAATGAATTGTCCCCCCTCCTCTTACATGAGTTGTATTTATAGGGAATGGAGAGGTAGGGTAACAAATTTCTCTTTCCTAAAAGGGAGAAACCCATAATTGGTAGTGAGATCTTTTGAGACCAAAAGTGCTAAGGTGGAGGAGAGAGGAGAGAGGAGAGAGGAGAGAGAAGAGAGAAATAAACTTGGAGAAATTTCCTATGATTTTTTTTTGCTTATTTTCTTTCCTTTTTTTTTTTAAATTTATTTGTCTCTTCTTTTTCTCCCTCCAAGGACGATTTTCCTTCTTGCTTTGTGTGATTTGGACAATCTTTTGGTGATGATGTGGAGGAGAGAGAAGACTTGGACAAGATTTATTTCCCCTTTTTTTTTCTTTCATTTTTTTTTTTTTTCTCTTCTTGCATAGGAAACCCCTCCCACGATTTTCCTTACTTCTAATTTGATGTGGAAATCCCCTCCATGCCCTTAGTGCTTTAAGTGAGTGAAAAGTAGGAAATCTTCAATAAAATTCTCCAAAAAAAAACAACCATGAGATTCGAACTTGAGACCTCCTGGTGAGCAAGGGAATTTTACACACCATAGCTCACCAACTACACTAGGTAGTTGTTGTTGGAGAGATATGAGTATATGACGCTCGATAATGCTTAAAGTCTTTAAAATACAAAACCTTCAAAAAGAGAGTAAAACCCAAGGTAGCTCCATTTTAAATATATAAAATGCATGTTTTATTACCCTAGATTTCACACATAAATGTGCTCATCAGCAAACCCACTACAAATCCTGGTTTCACAACTTCTTACCTTTCCAATTGGCTGTGAAGTTATTAGTTGATTGGCTTTTACTAGGGGGTGTCTATCGGCCGGTTTTGGTTGGGCTGACCGAGCCCATAGCACAATTTCTGTCTGTCCTGTTTTGGTGTTTTTTGTTTGGTTTGGCCTCCTAATTGACACCCCTGATTCTTATGTTTGAATAAGATTTTCATGGTGCAAGCAACACGCGATGCTTGTCCTACAAGATGTGAGAATCTCCATGGTTTCCCATCTCTCCATCCTGCCAACATTGGATGAGTCCTCAATTATAACGTTTGATGAGGTTTACTAGGCCGAAAAGACTACACCAGAAACACAGAATAACAGTGAGACAATATTGAGAATATAGAGCAGAATATGGACAGAATAGTATCTCTCAAGTACTCTCATTATAATGTTTGATGAGGTTTACTAGGCCGAAAAGACTACACCAGAAACACAGAATAACAGTGAGACAATATTGAGAATATAGGGTAGAATATGGACAGAATAGTATCTCTCAAGTACCTTAGCAGATGGGGCTGAAACCTGGATCGAATGGAGGTCCTAATGGGCTGGCTAAGTGTTTAAAACTTCAAGGCGAACCAACAGTTGGATTTGGAGAAACTAGCCCGAACGGAAATCAAAACTAATAGAAGACATGATTAGTAAGTCAAAGAACAAAGAACTAACTCACAATCTACTAAACAGATACCTACCCAATTCTGCTCGAAGGTAGCAAGGAGGGAAGGGAAGATAATATCAAAATTTGAAGCCTATCAAATGGTTAGATTAAGAGAAACAATATGAAAAATATACTGATAGAAGAAAGACTAATCCAGAAATCGTAGGAAGGAGAAAAACTGAGAATATCCTGCAGAGACAGAGAGTACAGTAGGAAGATGTGATAGATATAAGAAAGGACATAAAATAGGGTAGAAGTTACCTATTGATGGCTATGATAGAAAGGAGAGAAGTTGCTGGAAATCAACAATACAGTAGGAAGATGTGACAGATATAAGAAAGGACATAAAAGAGTATTGGTGGCCACGATAGAAAGGCGAGAAGTTGCTGGAAATCAACAGTACAGTAGGGAGAAATAAGAAAGAGAAAGAGAGAAGATGAAAGAAAAATAGAGGGGATATGACTTGGTATCACCACCATGCCTAGGTCAGCTTCATCATCAACCAACCTTAGGAATCATCACCATTGGCCTGCAACTGAATCACCACAGCAGCAAAACTCACAAAAGAGCATAACGTTGTTCATCCAAAATCATGGGGTACATGCCCCTTCACTTATTTTTAATAGCAATCAACCCAATACAGACTAGTAACCTGTTATGCACGGGGAAGGGTTACTTGGCTTCCAAAACTAATTGTGATCTTCTAGAATGAGATCCAAAGCTACTACATAGAAATAAATAAAAATAGTTACTTAGCTAATAACTTAACCACTAATTATCTGATTACAAAATTAGAAACTTAAGATACTAGCACTGCTAAGAGATTATTCCAGTAGCGTAATCTTCATTCCACGCATGCAATCTTCACTAGGGCCCACACGAGAAGTTACCATGCCTTACACAGCCCTGACCTATGGCTGGATCAATCAAGGACCAGAACCAGAGCTGTGGCATGCTATATGAGCCAGGTTCTAGTCTGGGACCCTTATATTGGTTTGCTCCTTATTCTTCCTATGTGAGAACACCTTCAGTCCTGCATCAACTAGGTGAACTTATCCCTAACACAATCCATCCCATGGTGAAGAGAATGCCAGCTCCAGTCTAGTAAAATCTCCTTCCTCATTGGCCTCGAGTTTTTCCTACTACCACTGTGCCATCTTGTGCACTTATTAAACAAACATCCAACCCTAGAAGGCTCTTGGTCCCCAGCTACAACCCATAGAAATTGTGCTTTGCAAACCCTAATGGAAGTGATGCCTGTCAAGAAATTATCTTTCGTACAAATGGTTTGGAGCCCCTCCCAGACCCTGCAGTAGCGGAGCCTTGTACACTGGGTTGCTATTTACAAATGGTTTGGGCCCATCAATGACTGCCAAGTGTCAACATGATGCAGTGCTAATCCCAAACCTGCGAGATCCAGTGGCAGATCAACTGGCGACAGGATCTGGGAAAGAAATAAGAACCAGATTAGGAAAAAATTAATAATTCAACCAGAACAAATCTGATGTGCATAAATTTTCGGTCAATTTCTTTCATCAACCTATATAACGGGTCTGCAAAAGATAATTTAAATTTGACCAACAGATTCAGAGATATGGAAGAATCCAACTTGAATTAGGAATCTGAAACTCAGATTAAGAACAGCATAAGATGGAAGGAATTGGGACCCAAACTAAGGCAAACCAGACCTAATCTGGGTGTTTTTGATCCGAAGGTGGGCTGTTAGTAATTTAATAGTTTGTTTAATTGGGGATTACTTGTAATCTTTTACCTTGAGTTGAGTCTCCTCATCATGCTGAATTGTTGTGTGTGTGTTCTGCACATAGAAGTTGGTCGATGGCTGCTGCCCTTTCTCCCTTATATTTTCTCCATTCTAGGTGTTCTCTTTCTTTTTCTTTCATTCTGGTTCAATCTTCTTTCTTCTCTTTCCATCATTGCTCTCTTTTATCCCTCCACCCCCTCTTTTATCTCATGTCCCTATTCTGTTTCTGCTCTGTAGTTAACGATATTGGAAACCCTAGGTTGGTTTGAACTCTTGTTATTTAGTCCCTTTTCCCTTGAGGTTTGGGTTGAAGGAACCCTTACCCCTAGGGGATCTGATCTCTGGAATCCTATCCCTGAAGAAATCCCATGCTGTGAGATCCAAGTCGAGGACCAAACTTGGTCTGTGACTTACCACTAGCAACACTTTCAGAACTTATGCACTGTGATTATAGTTGAAGATTAAGTTTCCTAATATTTTGAGGATGATCTCTTCAAAGCAACCCCCCCCCCCTTTCGGGCTGCTGTTGTTCTGCTACCGGAAGATAGATGACAACCCCCTTTTTTCATATAGTTAAACCCATTATTTAAAGTTACAATTAAAACTCCTAATCTTTAGTTAATTACAAGGTTCAAGAATCCATTTCGTTTCAGTGTTTCAGAACCACCGAAATACCAAAATTTTGCCAAAATCTCGCCAAAAAGTGTACTTTTTTCCATGTGTTTTGCTTGGCTATTTTGGGGGGCTAATGGATGAAGTGGTCGAAATTATTGAAACAAAATTGACCAAGATGACTGAAATTTTGACAATAGTGCATTTTTTGGGCCTAATGAGAGAAATTTCGAAACAGAATGATCAAAATGACTGAAAATTATGTACTTTTATGTTTCGTATGCCATTTCTTTTCGGTTAAAAAAAAAAAAAAACCTGAACTATTCGAAATTTCAGTGAGATATTGCAAGTTTTCGAATCTTGGTTAATTTCACTTATTACCCCTTCAAATGTAACCCAACCCACTTATTTTTCACTAAAATAAGCTCATTTTCTCTGATTATCTGCATCACAACCCCAATAATACTCTGGAGGGATTCCTCTGAGCAAATCCATGACTGCTGCCAGATGAGCCACTCGAGTGAATAAACTTGCTGATTACCTCCTGATTTGCACTGATATCTTAGAATAATCTAGCATTCTAGTCTTCCTAGATGGACCACACAGTGGCTATCCCTCATAGTTCTACACCAATGCCATTTGGTACTTTCTCCGTTGTCTATAACCTATCACACCTTTAGAAAATAGTGCAAGATTCTCAATGTAAGGGAACAGAAAGGAACAAATTATGCTGCAGATTTCTCATCTGCCAGGCAGTCATACACATGAAGTAAATGTAAGAAAGATGAGTTTGACTGGTTACCTTCTTTTGTGCATTTCACATGTAAACATTTTTGTATGAGCACCTTCCCAATTCAGAGCCACATTTTCAGACAGACTTGGATCTCCCAGTGGCTTTGTGGGGAACATGTGTCTTCCCTTCAAGGATAAACACAAAGAGCTGCAGAAGATTTATGTACACAGTTGCTAGTAGTTCTTCCATTGTACCTCATTAAAACGCCAAATATTGGATTGAGAACACATTCTGTATTGAATATGAGTCTGTGTGTAGTTACCAGCTGGTACCTTTATATTGCATCTTCACAAGATGTGAAGCATTGATCATAACAGGAGTTGGGGACATTAACTGCTTGGGAGGTTAACAATCTCAATCGGATATTTTCATCAGAGACAATAGTCATAGGTGTCATTGAATATTTAAGCAAATATAGATGATAAAAGGACTCATGAACATGATTAAACCGATGGGATAACTACAATTGTTGGTTTTTCGGTAGGTATTTGATACTATGATAGCATTTACCTGTGCAACTTCCATGTGAAGGATGGGAAATCTTACCTTTAATCGACGTCTCAAAATGAGATACCCAATTGTCAAGCATAGCTAATAAAACTAGTTAATGAATGGATATTCCTTTTTCCCAAGCCTGTATCTCTGTCTCTGATAAGACTGGTTGCTGAATTTTTCTGAACCAGGATCATTTCTGGATCTGATGTCCGCAATAAGTTGTTAATTTGGTAAATGAAATTACTACAGTTGGTTTGTTGATGGCTCAGTAAGAATGGTGGATAAAAAACATATGCATTTTCTTATGCTATCTAGTGAACCGAAAGTCCTGTTTGATATTATCTCAAAGCTTTGTCTTTGTTAAAGCTGGAAGCAATACCTAAACGTGTAGAGAACACTATGATATCTAAATTAGCTCTGGTTGCTTTCCGTTTGCTGACTAGTACTCTCTGCAGAACTCACCTTGTGACCCATGCATGGTACATTGTTGCATGCACTGGTGTGCGTTGTGTCAGGAGCACAGGGAAATGAAAGGACGTTTGTCTGATAATATTGTAATGCCTATGACAATTGTCAACCCTCCTCCAGTACAAGAAATGAAAGCAAATGAGAACCAGGAGTCTGCACCTGCCGAAGCAAATGGTAGTGAACACTCTAATTTGGAGATGCAGGCCTTGTAGGATTCAGATATGTGGAACAAAGGTTGAATTAGAAACGAGATTTTGTATTCGTTCTTTTCTTATTTTTCTTGCATCAAATTTATACCCAACTGTGGGATGCTTATGCAGGCATCCTGAGAGAAACCTGCCTGGTTTACATGAGCTATACAGATGCACCAGTTGATAGCATCACCTTTATAATATTTTGAATTCCTTGTCTCTTAGTAATATTTTTTTCATGAAACTTTTCTGGGCACATCAGATTCATATGAAATTTGGTTCTTGGCTTGGCCTTGACATGGGCTGCATTTTCGCTCGTGGGATACTATTGGCATTGATGACATTTTCAAACTGTTCACAATTTTGCTAGACCTGGGCAGTTAATACTTTAGTGAGGAAAGGGGATCCTGAGGAATGGCATGATGGAACCCATGCCCCATATGTACTGTGTATGCAGCAGAAGATAATTATGGATTATGGAAAATTTAGAGGAAAAACATAAAATTCACAATTCTCCCCTTGTTTTATCTCCTACTCTGCTTTTCCCTCAAGCCAATGAGCATTCTAAATATAATGCCTTGAAGAGGACTCGAACCTCCATGCTCTTTAGCATGAGATTTTGAGTCTCGTGTGTCTACCATTTTCAACGCACCAAGCATCTTGAAAATGAATCATAATTTCAAGAATATTATATCTATCTAGTGTGATGTATGGATATGATATGATAAATGTGGAGTATTGGAGTATTCATGTCGATCAGTCATGTCATATAAATGCAAGTTGGACATCCAGGTGCTTCGATTTGAATTATCCAGAGAATACCTTATATATATATATATATATATATATCAAAAAATCAGAAAAATGTACAATCAAACATATAAAAATTGACGTCACTGTCTAAACTTTTGTTAAGTGATAATCTAGGCTAGCAACCAATGGGGGTTGGTAGCCTAGTGGTGAAAATGCCCTCAACCCATCACCGCTTGAGTCGGTTGGTTGTGGGTTTGAGTCTTGGTATGTCCACTATCGCCCATTGGTCCTGTGGAAGCGTTGCTTGCCGTACGAGGGCTTATCCTGGGGGCTATGATCACTACCATGGAGCACCCTTTTTTCATTATCAAAAATAAAAAAAGATAATCTAGGCTAGCAGCTATCTCATAGAGAATTATCTCCTGTTGTTTGAAATATTAAACTAATCAAATCCTGCCTCTTAATCAAGCTTTCATCGAAACAACTATCCTTCACTAAGAGCCATCACTGGCTGATTATCTTCTATTTTTCAATATGTATTTGGATAAATGGTGGTTTTAGGTATTTTCAATGGTTCTTAAAACTCTTTCTCTTTTCTTTTCTTTTTCGCCGACGAGGATATCCAGACCTTTGGCTGACTAATCCCTTGGGCACAAATATGAGTTGGAGACCCTTGGCTGACTAATCCCTTGGGCACAAATATGAGTTGGATCAGCGCTAACTCCTATGAGAACTATAGAAACTTGGTGCGGCCCCAAGGGAGTGAGGAGAGTTGAACGAGTAAGGAGAGTTGAAATCAGGATGCATATTGATTTAGGCATTCTTCCTTATACCAGACTTTTCAAAGAATAAAAAATAATTATTTTAAAGCAATAAAATTGAATTGAAAAGGAATTCGACCTATTATAAGATAATATAGTTAGATGATGATAAGGATAATCTATTTGATAAATTTAGACCTCATTAAACATTGTCGCCTTTTTTAAAACTGCCTTAATTGAAATGCCTTTCAATTTTTTATGCTATCATTTTACTAATAGTTACAGCTTTTACATGAAACGACAACAAACATGATATTAAAGCAGGGAGGTCAATTGTTGTTTTCTCAATCAATGCTGGTGTTGGTGCTGGTGCTATAGAGAGGAAATACCTTTTGAACTCCACCTGTAATCTACACATTATTATATACATTATTTTGGTTAAATTAGAACTAAATTAAATTGGCCCATACCCAAACGTCACACTCTTCGGATCTGTTATCGGCCTGTTAGGGACTGATACGGCCGATATCGATTAGTACCAGTCTCCGATACCGTGAACTGAAACACTATCTAAATAGTAGGGAAACATAGCGTAAGAAAGAGTAGCGAAGCGCTCTTCTTTAATTTCCGACCAATTATGTGCAAAAGACCGCGCTTTTCGCTTAAACCCTAAAGTCAATTTTTATTTTTATTTTTGGGATTGGGATAGGTCAAAACCCTATTTGTCATCGGCTCATCGCATCTGCCATTAGCACTTTAGAAGCTATCATCCATCTTGCGTGTCTGCAATTTGAAATAACTCCAAAGTTCAAACTTGGGAGTTCAGAAGAATGACGTTTATGAATACTAAAAAATGGCCAGTCTTTCCTGCGCATTTACATCTCCGTCATCCTCTTTATCGTCGTCTTCGTTTCGCTTCCTTCGCGAGAAACCTCCAAACCAGAGCATCCGTCAGTGGCGGAACCGGCAATTCCGAAGGTCAGCTTCTTCTTCCGTGAAATGTTTTATATGTGTACAATTAAAAACCCCATTATGCGTCTTTGTTTTCTCATCTATATCTTCTTCTGGTATTCCAGAGTAAATTTACTTTATCTCTCTATTCGGGTACTTCTTGTTGAATTTTTTCCATTGTTATATGATATCATGCTATTTATTTTGGGTTGTTTGTGCTCCTTAGCTCACAATCGTTATATTCTAATTGAACTGTAGCAATCTTGTTATTATTAGAATGTTTGTAATTTTTTCCTAATTCAGTGAGACAAGTCATCACCATCTAATTTGTTTTCAGGTGGTAGTTCTTTTCTGGTGCCTAGTGCAACTGTTGCTACTATACTTATGCTTGGCATGCTTCATGCACGACGTCTCTATGATGACAAAAAGGTACATGTTTTATAAGTCTGTAGATCTGTTATATTTTATGATAAGTAAAACTGGAAATGTTATAAATTTTAGATTCGTTTCTTTGAGATTATGTGTGAGACCCCGCCTCCGGGGGGTTGTGGTATCAACAAATTTTCCACTGACAGGATTACTGGAGTCTTTTGATAAGAGTAATGACTAGTGATTGAGAATGGACGTGGGTCTGACTGTCAATGTTTTCAAATTAAATCCAAGCCACATTTATGAAAATAGATGTGGATCGGTGGATAAGGCTCGTAGTTGGACACTAATCTGACAGTTGAGCCTTGATACAAGCTGCCTGTCTTCTTGTAAAATCAGTTCCTAAAAATAAAAAATTCTCCAGTGAAATTAGCTAAACCCGTGTCTATGATTTTAGTTTGACATAGTTTTCTTTGTTTCAAAGTAATTTTGTGTTAGATATAACTACCACTCAATTTGCAGTGTGTGTCTATTATAGTTATTTAATTTTGAAGCAATGTACCTGATAATGTACGAAATGGAATGGATTCCGTGAAAGCAAACTAGTATGTGCACTATTGTACCAGATCCATTAACAAAGCTATAATAATCTTGCAAACTTAACTGTTGGACAAACTTTTTTGCCCATTTGGTCCCCAGTTTTAATTGTCCTAGGCTGTTAAAGTGGTTTGTTGCTGGGTTTCATTTGCTACCATCATTATTTGAAATGGAATTAAATTATTATTTATTGGGATTTTTTGCATGTTCGCATGTTTGATTTGTACTTCTTCACCCATTCACCGGACTTGCAGCCATAGCCACTAGGATGATGCCAAACAATTGAACTACTGACAATTTGCGGTTCAACCAGATTAATTGAATGTACCTATATGTTCGTGCACTTCTATTTCAATATTTGCACGGATAGAGTTGAAATTTTTTATAATTATTGATTTATTATTTTATTATTTGGAATCTGTTGCTTCTGGTAAATGTAGTTGTTGTTTACTTTACACCTTTTTGTTTATTTGTTATGTGTATTATTCGTTTGTGATAGGTTGAAGAAGCAAAGGAGAAAGGGGTTGAATTTGAGTTCTCTCCTGATTTAAAAGTAACTATTATTTATTTTATTGTTCTTTGTATTGCATCATTTTGCTTTCATGTTATTCACTAACTAATGTTGGCTTCCCAAAATTCTGAAAAAGATGCATGTTTGGCTTCTGACAAAGACTTCCCCCCCCCCCTCTCAATATAGGCCACATTCTTGAGGTTGCTACCATTGCGCTCCATTTCTCGTTTTTGGGGTTTCATGGCAAGTTTGGTGAGTATTACATGTCACCTTCGATAATCTTTTATGTTGTGGGGCACCTTTGGAATTCTAATGTGTGTGGTGTTTTCACCTTGGGCATGCATGTGGGTCATTCTTGGACTCTAGGATGCATAGTTTCATAGTTATTAAGGCGATGGTAAGGCGCTAGCAAGGCGCTGATGCGGTCCACAGGCCGTAAGGCAGTAGCACGCATTACAGACATCATGTAAGGCAACCTCATCATGTAAGATAAGGCGTCTAAGGCGACGCCTTATACACAAAGCGGGCACCTTATGAACATTTTAGAATTTAATACTTTTTAAAACTACTTAAGATAGATTCCAAATATCGATTTTTGATTGGTAGGTGTATGGTCTTGAATGCACTTGAGATGCATGAGATCAACTTCTAACAACTAAAGTACCCCACCAAAAAAACCAAAACACGATTCTCACCGAGGTTTTGGAATTTTGAGTCAAGGGTTTTGAGAAGGAAGAACCAGGCGACCAATCGTACCCCCAGGAACTCCTTCGATCTTGCTTCGGCTTCTTCTTTCTTCTCCGACAACGGTGGGTTACTTCGGCGAACAATCATACCCCCCAGGAACACCCTCTGCAGCTACGTTTTTTGTTTTTGTGTTTTGTTTTGTTTTTCTCGTCTTATTAGTTATTTCTTGTTCATGCTACGGTGGTTGGTGTGTGTTTTTCTTTTTTTTCTTCTTCTTTCTTCTTTTTCTGATACAGTACCTCTTTTTTTTTTTT
>NC_056564.1:20983294-21040575 GCF_013358625.1 Macadamia integrifolia
TTTTTCGAATTCTGTTCTTCACTCTTCTCTTCTTCAACCTACGATAGTACGATGAGCTCTGCACCCTTTTTTTATTCTCTTCTTTCTTCTTCTGTTCATCATACGGTACCTTTTTTTCTTTTTTCCTTTCTTTTGTACTTCAGTTCTTCACTCTTCTTCAGCCTTCGGTTAACTTAACTCTATTCCTGTCTCTTTTTTTTCCCTTCTTTCTTCTTCATTCTTCTTTTGTTCTTTATACAAAGTACCTGATTTTTTTTCTTCTGTTCTTCACTCTGTTGAAGACTACGGTGAGATGTGTACCAATCTCTTCTTCTTTTTTAAAAAGGTTATATGTATGTATAATGTATAAACCCCCTTGGTATTCGAGAACTGATCTCCTTTTTTTTCCTTACCTAGTTCTGTTCATCTTTGTTCTCACATGTGATATTTCCTCCCTCTTTTCTTCTACTATTCTTATTCTTTACTGCTTATTGTTTCTACTAATCTGCTGTTCTCTCTATTTCCTTCCAAGTTTGAGATTGCCATTAAGTAGGTCATCAGTTGTTGAATTGCATTTTGTTCTTAATCTGCCGTATTTTGATTTCAGTTTTTAATTCTGTTTGCTAGTTCTCAGCTCTAGTTTAGTCAGTGTTTTCAAAAGCCTAAAACAAATCAATCTTCTAGTGTCTTTCTTCAACATTTCTTATAAATTCCTGTTTTCTGATTTTGATTTCAAATTAGTGTTTAAGGTTCAGAATATGGTTAATATCTAAATCAGTTCATTATTTTGTTGTCCTTTGATGATTGATGAAGATGAACTTAGTTTATTCACTTTATTGATTTGTTTTCTTAATGAATATCTTGCATTGGTATGAAGTATGAACCTTTAATATTTATTTAGCATATGAGTAATAGAATTCAACTAGGATTTGAGTCAAATAGAATGGTTTTATAAAAAAATTACACAGGAATGCTTTAGTTAATAAGGCGACGCTTTATGCCTGCCTTATCGCTAAGGAGCTCTGGAAGACCCTCAAACGCCTCTGTCGCCTTACCATCTTAATAACTATGCATAGTTTTGCATCTCTTGCATAGAACTTAAAAAAAATGGTCCTGTTTTGTTGTTTCCTTTCTGTTCTTAATATTATATGTATCTTTTCCTGTGACTTGATTCACTAGTATGTTTTAATATGAAAATTTATGTGAATTTTTCTGATGCCTCAGTTTCGCTTTTTTGTTTTTTTTTTGGCGAATAATAAATTCATTACGACGAGGAGAGGAACAAGGCAGAATATACAGCCCGAGGGCAAAAAAGAGAAAAACACTAAAACCTATAAGGGGGCAATAGGCCCCAAGGGCAGGGGAAGAGAAAAGAGAGGGAAATTCCAAGAGACAACAATGAGCCTGTTATTTGGGAAGTCACAAACAGGTCTAGGGGGGAGAAAATGGAGCTTTGTGCTAACATAAAAAAAGATGGCCTTCCAAATATTATCAAAAGATTGAGAATTGGAGATCCATTTACGGAGGTTGCGCTTCATCCAAAGGTGATTATTGATCATCGCACAAAAGGCAAGCTTCCCCGCTGAGTCATATCCATCCAAATCCATTCCCTAGAGAGGGGCAGAGGGGTTCTCCTACCAAGACAACACCAGGAAAAGACTTTTTTTCAAACCGAGAAAGAAAAGGGGCAAGAGAAGAAGAGGTGATCAAATTCCTCACAGCCATTCCAGTAGAGGCAACAAGAGGAAGAAGGGACATGAATGTGATGAAACTGGAGTGATCTAGATACGCACCCATGGAGCGATCCATACCCCCATCTTGGTATCCAATGAGAGATGAATCGGACCCATATTGAGTCCTTGGCTAGTAGAATATTTTAGGATTTTTATTTTCATGCAATCTTTTAATTTTTGGTAACTTAGGTAGGAGATAGCTACTAGGATTTAGTTCCCAATTAATTTGAGTTTCCAAATTAGAGTAGGTTTCCTTTTATTGTTGGTTTTCTTTTACTATTTAAATGTATTTTATCTTTTAATTAGGGACATATTTGAAGAATGATGAATTGAATTAATGTTTGAGAGCTTAAGGGTTGTGCGTGTGATTCTCCTTCCCCCTTCTTGTGCGAATCTCCTCTCCCTCCCCTACAACTCTGAGTTCACCTCAGGGTTTCTCCCCTACCCCTTACTGGTCCTCCATCATGGAGGCAGGAGAGGGTCGGAAGGTAGTTGGAGAGAGCTTTCCAAGCGGCAAAGCTATGCCGAGGGATGTGACCTTTAAACCAGATAACCTTGTGCCAGAGGATAAGGGGATGGGGAGAGCGGATAAAGTTCCAAACTGAGGAAGAGGAGAAGGAACCAGATGGAGATGGGGACTAAAGGATTTTATTAGGAGGGCGAGGCTGAGAGGAGGGGGTTTCACATACCATTGACTTGCTTTATTTGCTAAAACAATGTTATATATCTTGGGCCACTATGCAAGTGCACAAAAATTACTGTTTCACCACTTGAACCTCAAAATAGTCCCAATGTCATAGTTTTTCACCTTTCGAAATGAATGTGGAATGTTATAGTTTGGAAATATTCAAATATATATTGGGTTCAAATATTTTACATTTTTACTAGATATATAGAGCTGTTTAGATGCTTCGATTCTCTCTCTCTCTCTCTCTCTCTCTCTCTCTCTCTCTCTCTCTTTATATAAATATACTTACATATACTCACCCTGGGTGGACCTTGGTGCAACGATAGGGTTGCTCCATTGTGACCAAAGTGGTCACAGGCTTGAGTCAGGAAACTACCTCTTTGAGTAGTGGGGCAAGGCTGCGTACATCATGAACCTCCCAGACCCGTAGTGCAGGTGCCTCATGCACTGGATACACCCTATATGTATATATCACGGCATGCTTGCATTAAGAATGTACCCGGTGCATGAGGCTCCTGCATGTGTGAGGTTTGGGGGGGGGGGAAGGGGACTACACAGCCTTACCCTGAAAATGTTCCGAGGCTATTTCAACCGCTTGACCAACAGGTCGCAACATTCATACTTTACCCTTGGACCAAGGCACGTCCCTTCTCACCGCATGCTTGCATGTGAATGCAAATGTCGGGGATTTTTGAAGATAGTGCTAGAAGCGTGATTTGGTGGAATAAGATTCTTGCACCTTTACCACTGTAATTTTGATGTATTTATCATCTGTTACCATGTCACTGTTGTTATCCTTCAATGACCTTGAATATTCTTTCTGTCTGCCTTCTTGATAGCAGAACTTTTGTTCTTAAGTAAATCTGACATCATCCTTGTTGACTTTGTCGTTGCTTCTTCATTTTTTCAATTTCATCATTTGTTATTAACTCTTCTATTGATATGGTTATTTATTTTCTGCACATACTCGTAACCTAGAAAAACTCTAGGTACTGTATTTGCTCACTTTGGTGGTAATTTTTTCCTCTCTTCAAGGTACTGAATTGTGATGTTTCTATTGGAATATTTACTAACAATCTACCTGCTAAAATGTTTTTTCTCAGGAGATTCCTGTTTTCTTTCGTCCTTACATCTACCATGCTTGGGCTCGGGCATTTCATTCAAGTATTGCTGTTCTTACCTTTTTTGATTTTTATCAAAGTGAGATTGCACATTGCTTCCCTTGTAAACGGCGGTAATTTATTTGTGTGGAAAAGAAGAAGATATTTTCTTAAAAAAAAAAAACTATAAACTAAGGAAAAGAGAAGAACAGCTGACATGATTATTCTCACCTGCTTGCAGTGAATGTTTCTTAGGGGATCCCCCACCCCAACCCCAAAAAGAAAATATAGAAAAAAACTGTGAAATTTTGCAATTCACTGTCTGTATAAGACATTCTGGTATATTATTCTAATCATTGTGAGTGAATGCAAGTCTTATTGTTTAAATCACTAGTTCAACATGCACTCATGCAGTATTTTATAATGTTTGTGATGATAGAATGGTGAAACTCCTTGACCATATGAGGTTTGATTAGGTTTGGTGAGGGTGTGTGCATATGTGCATGTGTGCCTGTGCGTGCGCACACGTGTGCTTGTGGGAGACTTAAGTTTTGTAGGAGACTCTCTTGCTTTTATTTTTGGCACTCAAATGCACATATTCACCTGGGGTTGTGAGGGGAGGAAGGAAGGGGAACACTCACACAATATTATAGTTCAGAGTTGCATGCTTCCTTGGGCATCTCAGGTTAAGCTCCTGAACTGTCTTTTGTTGCAGATTTGGAAGAAGTAGCTCTGCCTCTTGATGAGTACAGATCTCTGCGGGAGTTTTTTGTTCACTCTCTCAAAGAGGGCTCCAGGCCCATTGACCCTGATCCACATTGTCTGGTAACTGGTAAAACCAGCTATTGCAACTTGTTATGAGTGTTACGTCCATTTTCAAACAGTATAATAGTTCCAACTGATGCATAATCACTATGAGTTCCCATTCATTGCAATAGGTCAGCCCTGTGGATGGTACAGTTTTGAGATTTGGAGAGCTAAAGGAGTCGGGAGCTATGATTGAGCAAGTCAAAGGCTTCTCTTATTCAGCAACATCGCTTCTTGGTGCAAATTCATTCCTCCCGATGATAGTCCAAGAGAATATTCATGGAGAAAGTAGTGAGCAGAAAAGCACTACAAAAGATGAAAGCAAAAAGTCATGGTGGCGAATTTCATTGGCTTCTCCTAAAATGTGGAACCCTACAGCCGCACGGTAATTATGTGTTTGGTGCTGATGCTAGTTTATCTTATGCACAGAATTTTCTCTGGGTTTTTGGAACTTGCGAGTAGGAGAATTCTTCTGTTGATGTGTGGATTATGAATCTAGTTGTGGGACGGCTTAGCTATTCAGTATCCCAAAGCTCATTCTTTTGGTAATGTAGTTCGGTCAATTAGGTGTCATCCTATGTAACTAGGAGAAGAGTCCCAAATGATTAATATATGCCTATGTGGTGCAATGTGGCTTTTCTTTCTTTTGTTTCGGTTTTGGAAACTCTGTTCATCCCCACCTCTTCGTATTCTCCTCTTTTAATCAATGAAGTCACCCCTCCCCCCCCCCAAAAAAAAAAAAAAAAAAAAAAATTTTCCATTTCTAGTTGTAGAGGAGTTATATTTCATGCCCCACAGATACAAGTTTCACTTGAATTAGTTGAATATGCAGTGTATTACAATCTAAAGTTACTCATCGTGCTGAAATTTTTCCACATGAATTGGAGTGTTCAACTGCAGTCCAGTGAAGGGTGTGTTCTACTGTGTAATATATTTGAAGCCTGGGGACTATCATCGAGTACATTCTCCCATTGATTGGAATGTATTTATTCGTCGCCACTACTCAGGTAATTTGGGTATCAAGCATTGTTCCTTAAAATATATATAAGACACTAACAGTAGTACCAGAATTGGGAAAGTAATAATGTAATCTCTAATCTAGAAATGCATGTCTGATTAGAGAATGAGTTCAATTGGTTGATGTTTTATTTGCAACCAAAAAAGTAACTGCAGGTACCTAAGCTGACCCACCTTTTTTGCAAAAGAATTTTGGCCAGCAATAACCCCCCGAAGGGCATGCACATGATATGTCTACTTATTATGTGGAGAACTTGTTTGCAGGTCGCCTTTTCCCTTTGAATGAACGTGCGACAAGAACTGTCAGAAACCTCTATGTTGAGAATGAAAGGGTAATCTAACTGGTTAATACAGTTCTTGTATGGAACCATTGAACTATGTAATTAATATTTATAGAATTATCTTTACATGTTGTTCTTTGTTCCTTTGGCTCTGTTTGTTTCCATATGAAAAGGTGGCAAAGAAAAATTTCCATAGGATTTTCTACTGTTTTAACATAAAATGCAAAAGAAAAACAAAAAAGAAGACAACATTGAAAAAAAAAATGGAGGAAAAATTTCATGTAAAATATCATTTGCACAGAAAATTTTACAATGGACCAAACAGGTAAAGAGAAGGCTTTTCTTGTATTCTGGCATTTGAATTAGTAATCCATTTTTATGTTGATTGTTGTAATAGTAAGGCTTTCTGATGAGATGATCCTGGATAGGGGTGTCAATTCTTAAACCGAACCGGTAAAACCGGTCGGATCGAACCGATAACAACATGGACCGAACCGAACCGAAGCCTTATTGGGTTGGTTCGGTTTGGAGTATTGCAACCCCAAAACCAAACCGAACCGCATCGGAAACTGGATGAACCTGAAACCAAACCGAAACCGACTCAAAACCCGGACTGAAACTGAAACCAAACCGGTAAGAAACCGAAACACTCCAAAATTCATTAAAAAAAATTCAAAATTTGCATAGTTTTGTAAACATTTGTATGAAAATTCGAATCCAAACTGGACCAAAAACCAAAACCAACCCGGCTACAAATTGATTTAAGAAACCGAAGACAAACCGAAACCAAACCGCACCGAAACCGAAACCAAACCGAAACCGGAATTTCCTTATTGGTTCGGTTTCGGTTTCAACTTTCCCACACCGAAACCGACTCAACCCGGACCGAAACCGAGCCAGACCGACCGATTGACACCCCTAATCCTGGACATGACTTGTTGAATGTCTCATGGTTTAGTCTATGAAAGGTGGATCATCTAAAATCATCCGATGAATTCAAGAAGTCACTTTTTATCTGAGTTGACGAGTGAGGGATCTTAGGAACCTCACATGGTTCTATCACCCTCCCATCTGGAGCAAGGTCCTAAGTGCGTTTTTTTTTTTTTTTTTTTTGGGTAGGATGAATGGGCCTGTTTAACCATCTTACGCATTCAAGATGTCACCCTGGAGACAAGTTGGTCTGACTGTTTCGGGGTTAGGCTCTTACTGTTTTAATTTTTTATGGACCCGATGAGGTATTAATGTCAATTTCTCCAAGCTGTAAGTTAAAGTACCATAACCAATATGATAAACTCTTTCAGATGTAATTTCCACGGGAACCAGTTGTGTTGTGCCTTTAGGACACCCCCCCAGCTAATATATTACACCTCATAGTGTTTCTTTTCTCAATGCTTTTTCTGGCGAACTTTTTATTCCGTGAGGCCCAATCAAATTCAGATATGGTCCTCTAGGTGGCTGACTCTGGTATTTCCCCAAGACATTTTCTCCTGATTTAATTTGCAAGGACCTTATTTTGAGTATTTGTCGTACGCACATCTTTTTCTGCTAGTCTACTGTGACTCTAATTCATCTTTATAGGTATGTTTATTTCATTCAACCTTATGAATTGGTTTAGTGAGAGTTATTTACTAGTTTTAATTCATGGAAGTCGCTGTATTATTTATTGTGCTTCTAAGGTCTTTTTGTCTATAGGTTGTTCTTGAAGGCCAATGGGCAGAAGGTTATATGGCGATTGCAGCAATTGGTGCGACAAACATTGGATCTATTGAGGTTAAGTGACTTTTCAAATCCTGTTTTTACATGAAGAAAATTTGGGGAGTCTATGGTATGCATTGTTAGAACATGTTCTGAGCACATTACACATTCTAGGACAACAATGGCACCTTTTTTCTGTTGGCAGTAGTCACTCATATACGTTTCTCTTCCTAGATACCCAGTCAATTGCTCTGCTGCTCTCCTTCGTTATACTTGATGAATCCAATTACACTCGCTTGGTCTTTCACCAAAACCATTCCACCAGGCCGCCTATCTGTCATATGGATCACTATGATCAGGGAGCTCATGGACAAGTGCAGATTCTATAAACACAACTCTTTTGCTCTACAAACAGGTTGTGTACCTTGTCATTAAGGACTTGGCAGCTCATTATTAGATCTCTAGGAAGAACAAATCTGTTCAGATGTTCTTAAAATGGGATATTGGAAATATCAGTTTGGTTTGAGCTCATTATTCTCAGCTGGGTTTTATATTGCTTGGGAATTTGTGGACAAAGGGCACCTCCTATTTGACGGAATGCTTCAACCAAGGTTGGTGTATATATATTTGTGAACAAAAGTGTAAAATAATGGTTGAACTGAAACTCTTCTGCAAGTTGAGGGAAGCAGACCAAATGCTTGATGCCGTGGTGATAGCAACACACTTCCCACCTCCCTGCCGGGTGGACCCATGGGTGCTGTAGGCCCCATGTTCGTGGTGGTATATGTTGTTATGGTATATACTGATAATAAAGAACATTTCAACATTGCTTAGGAAAAAATGGATACAAAATGCATCTCATTCCAAACTGAAGAATTCATTTTAACAGACTTGGATCCAAATAATGTTTGCCTTCTCTGTAATTCTGCTTTCTTAGAATAAGAATGCATACCAAATACTTAGTTACTGCAGCATCACACTGGTTTTAGAATTAGTTCATCTTAATTGTTAGTAATTTTTTTTTTTTTTTTGGCAATAGGTTTTATGGATGGGCACACCCATATGGAATGTGTGGGTGGGCCATACATGGTTGAGCCACATAGAAGGCTGATGTAGCAATTGTGTCCTTGGATATCTAAGGAATAGTTTGGATTGGTCACTTGTCAAATTCAGCCTCAAATTCAATAATTTACCTTCCATATAGTGGTATACCTTACAATTGTCCATGCACCCCATTAGTAGTCTTGGATCTTTTAGTGGGGGGTTTTTTTTTTGCCACATAGCCAACTCTGTTTGAGCTGTAATTTGACTTGTTAGCAGGGACCTTAATGTTTACCTGTACACAATTTTAACACCATTTGACCTGTCACATGGCACCAGAAGTAGGTTCCAAGCTATCTTGCGTGACAAGCCAGCCCGGCAATCCTGCCCTCATAATTTTTACAACTTTCTAAAGTATAGTTATGAGGATCGTTTAAATGATTCTGGACTGTACAGTTTCACTATGTTTTCCCAGACAGGATCCTGTGCAATTAATGGGAGAAAGAAGCTGGAAGACATTGGTAAGTAAAGAAGTCTAAAACTGATATGGAATTAAATACAGATTGAATAGAAGGGGGAAGAAAAACAGGGCAAGATCTTTTTCTTGTTTATTGAATACTAAATGAATAAGCTATCAGCCGTTGTTGCCTAATAAATTAACTTAAATCTGGTTTTGAATTTCATTTAACCATGATTCCACCATGCATGGCACTGATTATGTTGTCAAATGTGTTCACGGTTCATGATGTGGGACAAAGTTCAGGATTTTTAAATCAGTTTGGAAAACTCTATTACAAGTTTATGTGGTGCAGATAGCAATTTGTTGATCTTGGCTTGAACTTTCATTTGCCAGCTCTCCATTGAGCCAGAGCTGCAGACAAATAGGCCAAGAAAAAAGTTGCTGTATTCAGAGCCTCCAGATGAATGCATCTATGAACCTGAAGGTGTTGGTGTGACGCTCAGGAAGGGTGAAGAGGTTTGTTAAGCATCTATTACTTATTTCCACTAACTTAAGCCACTTTAGATGTTACATAAATCTGCTTCATGCATCAACATTGACTATTTAGATATTGGAGTCTATAGTTGTCTCATCCATTCAGGGATCTACTCCACCGTGTTTTCCAATTCTAAATACTCAAGAAACATAAAATAATTTTGTATTTTAATTTATGATTTTATTAAAGACTTGTGCTCCTTGTTTACTGTGATTAATATGTAGTATTCCTTATAGGTTGCGGCATTCAACTTGGGATCAACTGTAGTGCTCGTCTTCCAAGCTCCTGCAGCAAAATCACACCAAGAAAATGGTTCTTCATCAGAATTCAAGTTCTCTGTCCGTTGTGGGGATAAAATCCGTGTAGGAGAAGCGCTGGGTAGATGGACTGATGATAGGTAGGGACACCTAGCATGGACACATTGTATATGTTATCTCTTGCTCATGACTAATACACTGTATTGACAGCAAATCTCTTATTAAAGTTCAGAATTAAAAACTGATACCCATGGCCATAGTCCACTGATTCTGCATGGTGGTGTCTTCATAACTAACCCAAGATAAATGCTAGATGTCTGCAACTAAGGCAAACTGCCAGATAGCAGGTAAGAAATGGTTGAAGTGATTGAATGCCACACTGTCCGAGTCTTCATTATTTAGTAGCAATCAAATGAGCTATGATCATAGTTTTCCATGCAATGTAACAGGATTTGAAATTTAAACCAGGCCAAAGCAGGGATTTTCTTGTGGGTCATGATGTATTGCCATTTGACTGCTAGTAGGATTGGGTTTGGGTTTAAAGAAGAAAGAGATGCTTGAAGTTAAGAGGATAATACTGCTCTTAACATTGCGGGCTAAGTGTCCCTGACACATTTTACATGTTCTACCACAACCTTGACCGATGGGAATGGTATCGGCCATGACTGATCCCTGATCCTGATTCCTGACCTTTCCTATCCGTTTCATATGTGCTGTCTGAGGGTAAACTCATAATAAAACTTCTTCTTCTTCTCCTTTTTTTTTTTAATTTTTTTTTTAATTTTTTTTTTTTATATTTATTTCAGAGTAGGGGTAGATCTGTCTGATACGGTGTGTTCCAGAATGGTATCAGAACAGTTTTGGCCTTGACCGTTCCCATGATCGTTCTCGTGTTTTAGAACCTTGCTCGGCATCCAACCAAACACCTCACAATTATATAGGAGTCAAAAATTTCTGGATGAGGAGCAAGCACTACCTTTGAGGCTGCCACAAAGTGACATGTATGGAGCAAATAATCCTGGATGAAACAAGTACAAATCAAGTGAAATCTTCACTGTGATGACAAAACAAAACCTGGTACCAATAAAAGATATGAATATAATTTAGCAAATTGCACTCGTAAAGAATTTGATGAATAGGAATTCTTACAGTGAAATAAAAGAAGGTTGGCAAGCATGAGACACATGCCTGCTCAACACACTTGTTGAAGATCTCAAAAGCGGCATCCACCTTTGCTTCCTTCAAGTGGGATGTCTATGTAGTGGCATCAGGGGGCACTCCTTTCCCCAGTGTGTGGTGAAAAAGGTGCTGAGCTGTTTTCACCTCACCTGCTTCTGAGAACTTCTGATTCAGAATGTTGCAACTCTTTAGTTTTCCAGGACACCCACCGGCAAACATATCATCCTAATGCCTCTTTGCAGAACGCAGGAAAGATTCCATTAAATGCAGTGACATCTGGACCAAAACCATTTTTCCTCATTTCCCAAAGACCAGCATAAGCATCTTTCACTCTCACCACCTTGCACAGGAATGAAACCATCAAATTGTAACTCTCCAAATCTGAGATGTAATCCTTGGAAGAAAGAACTTGAAAAACCTCCAACATCTAATCAATCTTGCCCCTTTCACTTAGATTTATACTCAAATTGCTCGAAGTGCTCAAAGAAGAGTTGGTAACCTTCCTTGCCCAAGCATAGACTTAAAAAAAAAATAAAAAAATTTATATCCCCTCCCCTGTACTTGCTCTTATTACATCCCGTCCCCTGTGGTTTTAGAAATTACATCCACATCCCCTGTCAGATGAAGTTGTTAGTGTGGTGTTAGTTTTAAATTGTAAAAGACGATTTAACATTTTGTAATTCAACCACAATGCAAATACCTATTTAGTACATCTGGAATTTTCTGCAGTTGATAACGATAATGCTTCTTATTCCCCGTTCTTCTAAACCAGAAAACAGTACAGAGCTAAGTTAATTAGTTGCACTGTAAGGGCGGTGACGTTATTATGTGATTCTGATGATGATGCTGGTATTATTAATATATAATATTACTAGTGAGTACTAATGGAATTAAAGGTGATTCAGTAACCGGGTTATTATAAATATTAAACAACAAGAGAGTATCCTACCACAAAAAAAAAGAAAAAAATAGAAAGAAAGTGAGTAGGCCAGCTACATTACAAATATGGTTGCAGTCCAAATCTTCTTTTGCTGTATATAAAAATACCCTATATATGCTTAATTTACTCTTCAGTACAATATTGTCAGCCTAGTTTCTTCAATCTTCCCTGGGCAAAGCTGATCAGGGGCCGGAACACATCTGCACACAACTAACTTTAAGGCTGAAGCATATAGTAAAAGGGTTGTGGTTGCATTGGCAAACTCTTACAGACTATCTCACGCAAGAGCAGTTTAGTATTGATTTCCCCAGATAATTCCTAAAACTGCTCTCATAAGATCCCAAGTGAATAGGGAAACGGGTGACAGGTCCTTCACAAACCTGTCTATCAAGAAATTGAGGAAGCAGTATCTCTTGATTTTTCGATGAACACATCCATAGCTAAAACTTGCAGCTCTGTGGACTTAGGATTGATTCAATGATGAACTTCTTCTCTGCTTGAACTCATTACCAGTGTTCTCAGCAATGCCATAATTGAGCCAATCCCAGTTTAGTTTCTCTGATTAGCCTAGCTCCCAGCACAACAGTACCTCCTCCATTCGACAATGACCTTTTAAACCGGATCAGCCGATTAGCACTTTCTGTAGGATGAGTACTACCACACTAGCCTTGGCATATCACCTCCTGTAAGGCTTGAAATGGTAGAGCTGAAATTCAGAACCAAATGTTATAGACTCCTCTTCAAGTTTCTTCTTCAATCTTCTCCAGGTCCTCAACATATCAGACTGTATTAAACCTCGATAGAGCATCTCAAATGTAACCTTCTGTGGAAGAAAACCCTTCTCTATCATCTCCACAAAGAATTGGCAAGCCTCCCTCCACTTCTGTTTCTCACACAAACCATGAATCAACAAGGTATACGCATCCAAATCCGGACCAGCCCCGCTTTCCTTCATGTCATTCCATATCTCCTGCACAATATCCATCTGATTTAACCTTGAAAACATGCCCACTAATATATTATATGTATGCATAGTTGGAGTGCACGAAGATCCATCCTTCATCTTCCTATACAATTTCAAAGCATTATCTGCATCCTTCCTTCCTCTGTATTCCTTAAAGAAACAGTTATAAGTTACAGCAGAAGGGCTTACTCCATTAGCAACCATCTCATTGAGCAACTCTTCGGCATCTCTGAGTCTACCGCAGGAGCAAAGGCATTTAATAACCGAAGTGTAGGTTGCCACTGATGGGCAAATTCCTTTCCCCTTCATCAGATTTAACTTATCCAGTGTTAAATCTGGTTTATGAGCTCGGCTATAAACATGAAGAACAATAGAGTAGCTAGTGACATCAGGCTCTATTCCTCTGCTCTGCATTTCATCGAACAAGTTCTCTGCTGCTCGAACAGTCCTCTCAAACCGGTCATCCGGGTGCAAGCTTGCCTTCCTGCAAATCCCATCTAATAGAACATTATAGGTAACAACATTTGGTTCATATCCACGATCCACCATTTCTCTAAAGAATTTCTCAGCCATTTGTGGTCTTTTTATCTTACACCACCCGTAAATCAGAACTGTATAAGTTTTCATGTCAGGTTCGAATCTGAATTTTCGCTTGTTGAAGATCTCTGTAGCAACCTTCACGTATCCATACTTACAGAGAGTGTCAAGAAGGTAAAGAAAGTCATCTGGGTCAGCTTCCCTCTCTATAAAACTCTCCATGTCGTCAAAGGCACGAATTGCTTGCCGAGTAAGCCCTGCAGCCACTAACCTACGAATCAGATTTCCAAAAGTTTTCGAAGTGAGTCTCAAATTTTGTTGATCCATCTCAATAATTAACTGCCAAGCAACATCAAATTGCCGTACTTTCCCCAAGATATCGATCATCAGATCATAGGCAGCAGTATCATGCTTGTAATTCGCCTGATCTTTGGCCCAAATGAAGAACCCAAGAGCGATTTTGGAGACGTTCTTAAGGCGAATTAAGATTTGGTGAACCAGATGAGGAGTAACCCTGATTCCATTCAGTTGCAGAGACGACTCCATTGTGTGGAACGGGTTATGGTGTTGGATTAAGATCTTGGAAACTAAGTCTGCATCTGTGGAGGCCTGCAGAGAAGGAAATGAAGGTTTTGGGGCCTCCGAAAACCCTACCTCTGCCTCTGGAGTTTCAGAGACCTCTTCTGAGTGAAAAGTGTAGGATAAAAGCCGCATCTCAGGACGAGAAGAGAACCGCAGAGGAGAGAAGGGAGTGACGGCACGACAAAAAGATGAGCTAAATGCCATTAGCGATATTCGGATTCACTGCATTGCAGTACAAGTTCCTCATAAGAAATTAAGATATTTTAATCTAAATCACTGTATCCAATAGTTCATAGAAACTGATCAAGCACCCATTTCAAATTCCATAACTGATTCCAAATTTCAAAATCCAAGCAACATTTATCATAGAAGTATAAACAAGATATTCAAAAATTTTCTATTAATTACAATTAAAATTGTCAAATGTATAGGGTTTAGGTTTTGGCACACCAAACAGTAGCATAATCAAAATGTTTTCAGGCTGCTAGCAACGTACATCTGAGCTAACAAAGACGGGAAATAGAGGAAGACAGAGAGACAGTTTACCTCCTTCGATACTGGTGCTGCAAGCCTGCCTGACACTTATCGGGCCTTCGTCGGAAGGGAAGGGCAAGTTTTGTGTTTGGTGAGAAGGTTCTTTGAGCCAACCGCATGTAGGTGGTACACAAGCGCTCCACTTGTAAGATGTAAGGGTAAAAATACTTTCTTTTTATTTATTTATTATTTTCACATGGATAAATCCGTCCAATTCTTATAGATTAGTATTGGTTTAGATTTTAGATTGATCATGAGTTTTAAAACCTTGCTCCTTATGTTTTTATCACCATTTTTTATTTAATGTTTAGATATTTAGTAAAAATTGAGAGAAAATGGTTTTTATTGGGTGTGTGATCTTTACCCAGATACATTGGGCCAAATGACGGGCCGATCCCCATTAAAAGAAAAATGACGTCTTTGTTTGACATTTTTTAGTGCATTTTCATTGGCCTTCATACTTGGGGATAAAAATCGTTTGTAATTCCTTATTCGTGCAATACCATGCAATACACATGGATAAAATGATTTGAACGGTTCAGATTAATTCTACATTGATCCAACTTCAACTCACTGTTTGAAGTTGGATCAATATAAGATTAATCTGAACTGTTCAAACCACTTTGTCCACGTGTCACCCTTCCAATGGGATATGTGTACAGAATTGTACAAGACGATTTTTATCCCATACTTGGGCATGAGCTATACTCACAAAAAATATTTCCCCAAAACTTAAAAACTCACCCTTTTGCAGCAGCTTGAAGATCCTCTGAGATTTGAATGGGATTTAACATAGGTTTCTCTCATCGAAAGGGGGTAAATCAATGTAGAAAGGGTTTTTGAATTGAAGAAGATAGATCGGATGAGTTTTTGCAGATCCAGACCCATTTTACCCTTAGCTTTCACTCAATCTTAGCCGTTTGCGCCAGTAAGAACACTTGTCGCCAGATTAAAGAGAAATTGCACCCAATTGCATCATTTGGGAACTGGAGAGATGTTCAGTTCAGCCTCTTCGCTTTCGGAGTCAGCTCATGAATTTGGGTTCAAACTGTCTTAAGTTCTTATCGAACCTCCCCTGCTCCCACCCTCCATCTCCTTCTCAGTCTCCCATTCTCCCTCATTCATGAAACGAGCCCCCATAGAGGCTGCGAAGATAATAAGCAATGCTCTCATATCTGCTTCGATTCGTTCGAGACCGACTCGTTCATGGAGCCCTTTACTCGAGCAGACTCTCCACCAACTCGGTTGCCGTGACTCTCTCACTCCGTCACTCGTTGCCCGGGTCATTGATCCGTTCCTCCTCGACCACCATTCACTTGCTATCGGTTTCTTCAACTGGGTTTCTCAGCGGCCTGGATTCTCACACACTGCAGTTACCTATCAATCTCTTCTTAAATCCCTCTCAATTTCACGCCAATTCAACTCTGTTGATAAACTCCTCAAACAGATCAAAACCCAGAAGATCATTGTCGACCCATCCGTCTATCGATCTGTAATTGCTTCACAAATCATTGGTAAGAAAGCTCAGAGTGCCTTTTTAGTCTTCAATGAAGTTAAAGAATTAGTTCATAAAATAGGGTCTGATACGTGTAATTCGCTACTTGCTGCCCTTGCCTCCGATGGGTGTATTGATTCTGCAAAAGAGGTGTTTGATGAAATGGGTTCTAGAAGTATTCCTTTGAGTACTCTGGGATTTGGTGTGTTTATTGGGAGATTTTGTAGAACTGCAGAATTGGACGAGACCTTGGGTTTGTTAGATGGGATTAAGCATGGCATTTGGGAGATGAATGGATCGATTGTAGCACTTTTAATAGTTGATGGGCTTTGCAGAGTGTCTAGGATATCAGAGGCTTTCAAGGTATTGGAGGAGCTCCGGAGCAGAGCGTGTAAACCTGATTTTATGGCATACAGGATAGTAGCTGAAGCATTTCGTTCTGTAGGGGAACTAGAGAAAACTGAGGTGGTCTTGAAGAAGAAGAGAAAGCTAGGGGTGGCACCTAGGGAGAAAGATTATAGAGAATTTATCTTTGCTTTGATTTCAGAAAGGCGGGTACAGGAAGTAAAAGAATTGGGTGAAGTTATTGTTAGTGGGAATTTTCCAATTGAGGAGGATGTTCTCAATGCTTTGATAGGATCAGTCTCTTCCATTGATCCCGAGTGTGCAATCATGTTCTTTAAGTCTATGCTTGGGCAAGGAAGGTTACCAACTCTTCTTACTTTGAGCAATTTGAGTAGAAATCTAAGTAAAAGGGGCATGATTGATGAGATGTTGCAGGTTTTTCAGGTTCTTTCTTCAAAGGATTACTTCTCAGATTTGGAGAGTTACAATTTGATGGTTTCTTTCCTGTGTAAGGCAGGGAGAGTGAAGGAAGCCTATGCTGTTCTTGGGGAAATGAGGAGAAGAGGTTTTGGTCCAGATGTCTCTGTTTTTAATTCTCTAATGGAAGCTTGCTGTAGAGAAGATCTCTTGCGTCCTGCAAAGAGGCTGTGGGATGAAATGTTTGCCAGTGGGTGTCCTGGAAACCTGAGGACTTACAACATTCTTATTCAGAAGTTCTCAGAAACAGGTGAGGTTGAAGAAGCTCAGCACCTTTTTCACCACATGTTGGGGAAAGGAGTGTCTCCTGATGCCACAACATACACATCCGTCCTTGAAGGACTTTGTCGAGAAGCAAAGGCCGAAGCTGCTTGTGAGACCTTCAACAAGTGTGTTGACCAGGATGCTTTGCTTGCACGAACAATATTAAGTCGATTAGTGCTTTCTCTATGCAAGGGAGGTATGTGTCTCATGCTTACCAACCTTTTTATTTTTTCACAGTATGAGTTCTTATTCATCTAATTCTTTACAAGTGCAGTTTGCAAAGTTATATTCGTATCTTGTAGTGGTCATAGGTTTTGTTTTGTCATCACAGTGAACATTTCACTTGATTTGTTCTTGTTTCATTGAAGACTATGTGCTCCATACAGGTCACTTTGTGGCAGCCTCAAGGGTAGTCCGTCGTATCGGTCCTCATCCAGAAATTTCCAACTCTCATGTAATTTTACTGAGGTGTTTAGTGGATGCTGGAGAGTTCAAGATCGCGATAGAACATGTAAAATGGGTCAGGGACACTTCACCCTCAATATTAAGAGCAGTATTTTCTGAACTTCAAGCATCTCTTACTTCTTCTTTAAATCCAGAGCCGATCCTACAACTGCTTTCTAAAATAAAGGAACCTCTAGTTTCTAATAATGATACTTGGGTGGATGTTATGCAAGGGAGAATTTAAAGGATCCTAGAAATAAAGTGTGATTGCCCATTATTCAGTGGATGAGTATCAAATATAGATGTGGATCCCTTCTAATATGAGAAAAGGGCTAAACTGCATTTATCTTGTTTATTTTTATGGATGAACGATGTAATTTTTATTAATTGAGGGAAAGAAAGGAGCAGAAAACCCAATCTGGAAGGGATTGAGCATCAGCAGAGAGAAGGAGAGATAATAGCAGGTGGAGTCAGCAGCCAGATCACATGTGATTGTCCTTCTAACTGGTATGAAGGATAACTTTGTTAAGTGAACCTGCGATGGACTTGATATTCCAGACTACAATCTCAAATTTCCAAGACCTTGTTCCTGGTTGTTCAGATGTGAGATTTAATGTTGCAGAATCACTTTCAATGTCAAAGACTCAACCTCAAACATCTATGACTTTTGCTTGGAGAACATAGTGGACGGGGGCTACAATTGATGCTCTTGCAAAGTCACGAATGCAGCTCTGATACCATTTTTTTATAGCAACATCACTTTCTACTTAACCAACTGGGGCTGAGTTCATTACCAATGGATGAAATCCTAGGTTTGAAATTTGATGATGGGTTATCAAGATTCTCCCTTGCTGCTAACAGCTCAATGTGAATGGCATTGCATCTACCTATTGTTATTTCAAACGTAATAGTATGAAGACTGCAAAGGTGCAAGGGATATCCGTGACTAGCAAGGACGTTAAGACTGAGAAGCTTCATGAACACTTCAATAGTGGCAGTGAACATCTCATCTCATTGCCTTTAGAAGCAGTGGCAGCCTGAGGAATGGAAATGCATACGCTTGTGGCTGAGGTTGACAATGTGGCAACGTCAAGCATCAGCAATGATAGCAGCTCAAGGGAATTTGGTCCCTTTGGAAGATGAAAGGGTAAACTAGGAGTTAATTGAAGCTTAAGGAAGTTGGTGTATGTTGCACTTGATGATACTGGTCGTTGGGGCATTTTTTTTCTTGGTTGCATGGGGGCTCTTTGATTTTGTAGAGGTGGGTGATTATACCCGAGCTATCATTTCTTTCTTTCACAGATACCAGTGAGAGAAGTACTGAAGGATAGTGGTTTTTCTAATCTTCCAATTGTTGATATTTTTTTCTATCTTATTTATTCACACATTTATCTTTGGGAGAGGGTTCCATGATTTTCTACTTATCATGTTTCTTAACAAAAATAGAAGTCTGCGGGTGAATCTATCTAATATGGTAAGATTGTCCATGTTTCCTTCTATGAGAGCTAACTAATTTCACGTGCAAGATGTCCTACCATATATACATCTCTTTCTTTCTCTTTTTTCCGCTCTTTCATGTCCCTTGTCTCTATTTTCTTGCATGAAGCAGGAACTGGTATTGATGATCTGCAAGTCAATAGAAACTGATTTTGCACTCGCACTCGCACTCACACACGTTTGGGAAATGGAGGATCAAATTGTCTCTTTGATCTTCCAGCTTATCGTGTTGTCATAAAACTGCATGTCTATTTGAATGATCTCTCAAGGGCTGTAAGATATTTCTCACGACTCAAAAATGCAGGTTTCGGTCCAACATATGATATATATTGGAATTTGATCAAGATATATGCAGTTTTAGGGAGGTTGGCCAAGTGTAAGGAGCTCTGCAAGGAGATAGAGATGGCAGGATCCAAGTTGGATAAGCTGATGGAGTCTCTTTTCTCGGTGCTGAGAAGAAAAGTTGGTTCAGTTGCTTAAGAATTCCAGTTTGGTTGTTCAGCTGAACAAACTTCTCTATTCGTATTGATTTGTTTCAATAAGTAGAGTACCTATTATTGAGTGTGAATTTCTATCATAAACCAGCTGGTGCCGGTTAGAATTATCAAAATTAAGGCAGAACAAATAACAAAAAGGAGACAGTATGATGTAGATATGCACCCATGGAGCGATCCATACCCATCTGGGTATCCAGCGAGCGATGAACCGGACCCATATTGAGTCTTTGATCAGTAGGATCTTTTAGGATTTTATTTTATTCTCCTGCAATCTTTTATTTTGGTAACTTAGGTAGGTGATAGCTGCTAGGATTTAGTTTCCAATTAATTTGAGTTTCCAAATTAGAGTAGGTTTCCTTCCATATTGAATTTCTTTTACTATTTATGCCATGTAACCGATTGAGTAATTAGAGATTGAAAAGATGAATTGAGTTTGAGTATTTGTGGAGTCTGCGGGGATGTGTGAGTGATTCTCACTCCCTTTTTTAATGCGATTTCTCCCTCTCCCCTGCAACTCTGAGACTCCTCTCAGGGATTTCTTTCCTACCGCTACCGGCCCTCCATCAAGTGGTATCAGAGCGACGATCCACATTCCCCTTCTTTTTTCCATCTTGCTTTTTCCCTTCACCCTTTCTCTGTTTCGGTCCTACAAAAACTGAGAACAAAAAAAAAAAAAAGAGTCGATTCTTCACAAGATCGACCCTCTCTATCTCACCGCCTCCTCTCTCCTTTCACCAACTTCATCGATCCCTCCCCTTCCTTGTTTTAGGGTTCTGGCGAGTGAAAAAAGAAAATCAATTCTGTCCAGCAGAGATTCTCCTTATCTCACTACCGCCTCCTTCCCTTCACCACTGCAATTGACCCCACTGCCTCCTCTTTCCCTCTCCACAAGCAGCCAGGAAAAAAAAGCAGCAGCAACACAAAAGAAGAAGCAGCAGGAAGGCGAGAATAAAAAAGAAAAAAGAATCGATTCTGTCCAGAGAAATCGAGCCCTCTTTCTCACTGTCCCCCTCTCTTTCTCCCAACTTCCTTTGGTCGGGCCCCTTTTCTAGGGTTCCAACAACAGGAAAAAAAAAAACGGAACAGCAGCACAACAGATGAGAAGAGGAGACAGAAGAACAGAAGAAGAAGAAGCACAGGCAAGGAGAGGAGAGATAGCAAGAAGGATCGAGACTCATACCTGGAGTTTCCGCTGGCTCCAGTTGGACCTCCATTACAATCGCCATTCTCTCCTAGATTTGCGCTGCTGATTGGGAGCCGAACTCTATTTTTGGTAGAAGAGAACTCCAAGTTCTCAACGTCCTTCACCCCAAATCGTGAGATAAGTGCCTCTTTTTAGCTTTAATCCAGAATTTTCATAAATACCCCTCAACCTTGCGTGTTAGTTATTTTGTCATTTTTTCACTTCCAATTATACCCCTGCCCCACATGTGACTTCCTTTGTGACTTAAAGTGCACTTTCAATATTTACAGTTCTGCCATCCTTGCAAAAAAAAAAACCCATTCTGCCATTGCTTTTTAAACCTCCTTATTTACCATTCTGCCACTCACTCCTTGCTTTGAATATCCATCCATAGTGATTCCAACAACATAGGCGATGGATCTAGACCTTTTATTGGATATCCGTCAACAAATGCAATTGATCATAGAGAAGCTCACGGACATCAAAACCCAAGTACACTCTACCTTGAACTATGTGATTTCAGTCGTTGAACAATAGGTAGACGAACCAGAAGATGAATCACCAGTGGTAGAAGATGCGATGGCACCATTGGGAGTTGTAGATCAACTTGTGGAAAATTTAAATTGGTTGATCTCTTCAGTGAACCGATCGATTTTATTTTCCCAAGTCACTACTTCACCAATGAACTTCGCATCGTGGATTTCATATCATTCGATCTTGGTTTTGATAGTGACTTCATACATGCAAGGATGGATGCTGATCGATTGGTATTGATTCTTCCATTCTCCAAAACTTGTGGACGAGTTTTTCTCAACATCGGGGGAATTGATATAGATACGCACCCATGGAGCGATCCATACCCATCTAAGTATCCAACGAGCGATGAACCGGACCCATATTGAGTCTTTGACCAGTAGGATCTTTTAGGATTTTATTTTATTCTCCTGCAATCTTTTATTTTGGTAACTTAGGTAGGTGATAGCTGCTAGGATTTAGTTTCCAATTAATTTGAGTTTCCAAATTAGAGTAGGTTTCCTTTCATATTGAATTTCTTTTACTGTTTATGCCATGTAACCGATTGAGTAATTAGAGATTGAAAAGATGAATTGAGTTTGAGTATTTGTGGAACCTGCGGGCATGTGTGAGTGATTCCCCCCCTTTCTTAATGCGATTTCTCCCTCTCCCCTACAACTCTGAGACCCCTCTCGGGGATTTCTTTCTTACCGCTACCGGCCCTCCATCACAGTAAGAGTGGTTCAGCTAATACTCATACCTTCTGAGTCCTGAAACAAACGACTGCCCATAGGGTCCTTCAATTGATAGAGGTCTTGCTAATTTGGTGGATAGGGCCATGAGTAAAGATGACGCAAAACATTGGAAGGTTCTCCCTATCAGTTCCTGTTCCATTGATTTCCGTCTAAAGTTAATTTATTGGGTCTTGTCACTTGATAAATTGATATTTTTTGGTTGTGGTTTTATGCATGCTGTATATTATGTCATGTCTACTATGAATTAATGACATTCATCACATCAATCACCTCAGTCATGTCATACCATATGGTTCATCCCCCGCTTTGTTTAATGTCTCTTGACTTGCATATAAGCTCGGTTTCTATAGCACTCTTTTTTATTGTTCAAATAAATTCTAGAATATGGTGGATTATGGTGACATGATTGTTCAAGCCAGGGCTTTGTGCCACTGCAATGAAGTCTCCACATGTTTCAAACTACCCTTTCCTGTAATTTTTATTTATTTATTTATTTTTATGAAGCATGACCATTTGGTCCAATTGTTTGAGTGAGATGCTTAGCAATTAGTTCTAGAGTAGGCATGACCTTGAGGTCCAGACAATCAACTTCTAATAACACGTAGTCTAGGGAATATTTAACCCAAATCTATCCATTACCAACATACTTCATATGGGAAAAGGAAGTTTTTGCAAACCAGTGTATTGCATTTCAATTATGGCAGTTGATCTGTTGATAATCTATTTTATAGCAAGATGATAAGCTTATGGGTTTTCTATCTTTTTGGCTGTGTTTTAGGCTTTTATATGGTCTTTGTCATTTTGAAATTTTGCCTTATATTGCATAGTTCTGATGTTTCCATTTGGTGCTATTCCAACATAATGCAAGCTTGGTCCAAATATTTATCTTATTTTGCCAGGAATTGAGGCGCTTGGATGTGTATATACCTTGATGACATGAAATTCTTTGTAGCTTTGTTGTTACATATTGGAACATTTATAGTAGAACTGCATTGGTTCTTGTATCAATAGTTTCTTCTAGTACATACAGTCAACTGCATTGGTTCTGTTTGTTTGCATGGATTTTGGTGGTTTGGGAATAAAGAGATGATCTATTGTTGCTATTTGTATCAACAAGCTCCATACATATTTGCATCTTGATCACAAAGGAGCATTTCTTTTCTTAAAATTTAAATGCAAATTTTATTAACAAAAGATGGAAGAGGTACACGAAATGATTTTGTGTCCTTTATTTTTGGGAGGTGGGGTGGGGGGGGGGGGTTTAAATTTTTTTTGGGGGGGGGGGGGGGGGGGGGTTTAACATTAGGAAAATTAGGTCAAATGCTCAATCCTCAGGTTACATGGAACTGTGACTTATAAAAAAATTTCACATTTCCAAGAGAGAAAATTGCCCATTGTTCATCAATCAAAAGATAAGCCAAATCCACCCATGTGTGCTTGGCAGGTCCACTTCTATTATCGCTTGGGCTGATTACAGTCTTGTGATTTTGCCACAACCTTTTCTGTTTTGTGAGATTAGAGAGACCTGTGGAGTGTGGAGAGCCTGTAGTTGGGGTTCAGAAATACCCCTTCATGGACTTCTTCTGTCAAATGTGCTTGTGAATGGTTAGTTATTGGTCTTCTATATTGGTAGAAGCTTGTTTGGTGATAAATTGGTGCATACATCATGATGAGCTCTACATTGACCTATTGATATCAAAATTGTAATTAGGTGGCGAAGTTCCATAGATGAGAACTTCCAATCTGTCGTCAATTTTTTTTTTCTGTTTAATTGCTCTATCGTAGTGATCAAAGTAATCCTTGCTCCTACTGCTATCCCAGTGTCTCTTTATTTTTCTGCATTTGAGGGTTCCGTCATGCCAATATGTTTGTTGCATGTCTAGGTCCAGGAACTTATTTGGCTTTGCAGATCTCAAAGTTCTTCCATTCCTTTTCCTTATCCAGTGTCAACCTTCTGGCCTTCCTTTGTTTTCTCTGAGACATTACCAAGTTCTTGGCAAGCACCTAACTGCTCTCTACTGTTCATTCTTTGCTAATCAAGTAGAATCGTCTTTGGTTCCTGAAACCAGCAATGGCCATCTCACTACATAGCTTATTGATCCACCATGTGCTTTACAAGTTTTCACCTCTGTAATTGAGCTTTCTTAGCTACTCTTTTGGTTAATGTGCTTCATCAATTTTGCTTTAACAGGTCTGGGATTTTGGTGGGCAAGAGAAGTTAAAGGACGTCATGGGCAACATACTATCGTGGGACTCGTGCTATCGTTGCGGTGATAGACAGCACCAATCATGCAAGGATCAGTATTTTGAAGGATGAACTCTTTCGATTGTTCCAACATGAGGATCTTGAACATTCAGTCATTCTTGTCTTTGCAAACAAGCAAGACCTCAAGGATGCGATGTCCCCAGCTGACATCACTGATGCCCTTTCACTTCACAGTATCAACAATCATGATTGGCACATCCAAGCTTCTTGTGCCCTCACAGGAGAAGGGTTATATGATGCTTTGGAGTGAATAGCACAACATGTGACTGATAAGGGCGAGAAATAGCACATGCCCCTATTCCTATCGTGGGTGCTGAGGAAGGAGAACAACTTGTTTTGTGTACAATTCATATGAGCTTTCCATAAGCAGATTAATAGAATGTATTTTCACTTTGATTGACTTTGAAGCAAGTAAAGATTTTCATTTCTTACCCAATGGGTATTTTTATCCAACATTTGACACAAATCAAGTAATGCAAGAAAAGATCCCAGGTTGGGTTGGTAGGGCCAGTAGTTCTGTCAAAACCAGAACAAATGGAAGTTCAGCTTTGTAAGCTGAGGTTAATTAAGCAGCGTCGGGGTTAGTTTTATTTACTCTGGCAATAGCGGATCTGGTCTGGTTCCTACGTTGAGCAGCAATCTGGTGGACACCAAATGACATTCAGAATCTCTATAAATGAATGAAATGAGATTCATGTTGCACATAAAATAAATATCTGGCAGACTTGGCACTGTCGGATTTTCCTATACATACTCCTGGCATGCGGCAGATACATTTTCTGTTTTCTCAAGCTCTTTCAGCTCTTGCTGCACAAGCATTATGTAAAAAGGTAGATCAAAGGTCATGAACACAATGCAAAAAAAAAAAGGTAGGGTTAGGGTGGGGGTGGGAGGGGTGGAGAAGCCCTAAACCTATAAGCTCCCGGATGGATGCCCATCCATTACAAACAGCAAAAGTTTCATGGATTCCTTGGAGCCTCTTTCAGATGAAAAACCAGTTGGAACTGGAATTCGAGGAAAAATTTTCATTATTACCCCACTTCGTGGATATCTCTTCTAGGAAGCGGTTGATTTACGTGATCAGATTCATAGAGAAAGAGCAAGAGAATAACGACAAGAACAAGGAGAAGAAGAAGAAACAGGGAGAGGGATAGAGAACGGAGAGGATGGGTTAAAAGAGGCTCTTACTTCTTCTGCTTCTGCTGCTGCTGCTGTGGTTCTCATACTTCTTACGCTGCTGCTGCTGCTACTGCTACTGCTGTTGGGGATATGACTCCTTTCCAATGGCACTGTCGTTTAGGACATTTATCTTTAACTAGGTTGAAACTTTTATTTCCTAGTTTTAAGTTTGTGATTAGGTTAGAATGTGAGGCCTGTGAGTTGGGAAAACATCACCGTGTGCCCTTCCCATCTCCCTCTTTGTCTCGTAGTCCATCTTTATTTTCCTTAGTCTATTCTGATGTATGGGGTCCTTGCAGAGTTAGTGATGGATTTGGTTTTCGTTATTTTGTGACTTTTGTGGATGATTATTCTCGTCTTACATGGCTTTACATGTTAAAGGATAGATCTGAATTTTTATTTGTGTTTTAGCAATTCTATAATAAAATAAAAACTCAGTTTGGCATTTTGGTTAAGATTTTTCGTTATGATAATGCTTTAGAATATGCTCAAACTGATATTTCTGATTTTTGTATCAATCGTGGGATGATACACTAAACCAGTTGCGCCTATACCCCACAGCAAAATGGGGTAATAGAGCGCAAGAACCGGCATTTACTCGAGGTTACCCGTGCTATTATGATTCATATGCCTGTTCCTAAGAATTTTTTGTGTGATGGGGTTTTAACTGCATGTCACTTGATTAATTGTATGCCATCTTCAGTGCTTTCAGATAGGTCCCCTTTTTCTATTATGTTCCCTACTTTGCCAAGTTTTCATATTCCTCCCCGAGTCTTTAGCTGTGTGTGTTTTGTCCATAATTTGCATGTGCAAGTAGATAAACTATCTCCTAGGTCTACTAAGTGCATTTTTTTGGGAGAAGGAAAAACGAAGAATAAGAAGATGAAGATGAAGAGAGACACAACATGGTCAAAAATGGTATTTTCCAATTATAAGCTAACAATGTTATGCTTTAGGGATGTGGTTGATATTATAAGAAAATTAGGGTGGCATGTCATATATAGTTTAGAAATAGGGTGGTACAAGATAATTTTCCTCATATTTATGTGTTATATTTCAATAGAAAAGAAAGACATTGAATAATGCCGTTTCACTCACTTAGCCTGGTCCATTCAAAATCAATCAGGTCCGGATTGGGTTGGCATGAACCCAACCTAGGGTTGGGCTGGGTTGACCCTACATTAAGTTTAGGGGATGTACAACTAGGCTAGGGTTTTAAAAAACCCGGCTCAACCCAGCCCTTTTTAACCCCTACTTCAACATGATATATTATCTTGTAGTTTCTTACCTTTTCTTTTCCATCCTGGACCTGCAGTAGCGGGAGCCCTGTACCCTGGGTTATTCTTATTATTATTATTTTCTTAATAGTAAAAAAGTTATAATCTCAGAGATTCCTTCCAATATGGAGGCTTTAGTTGCAGAAAAGCAGCGTAAAGTAGTAAAAGTAGTGTCTGAGATCGACGATAATCAACTTGCTGATTTCTAAGTGATGAATCTATACCCCAGTGATCCTGAGGTCTGCCGCAAAAGCATCTTTGTGTGAAGTTCAATGGTAAACATTGTTGGTGTATGATGTCTTGTATTTCGTCGCAGTTTAATCCAGGGAGTACTGGTGCAGCACCTAGACAGCCAAGACGGCGGTCCCGCTAGCCGGTTAGCGGGCCGTGGGGGTTGCAAGGGGGGCAGGAGGCCCCCCTGCATAGCAGGGGGTGTAGGGGGGCGCAGCCCCCCGCTCGAAATTTTTATTTGAGGGCAATTGTAATTCAATCCGGATTAGGGTGACAATTATAGTTTAATCCGGATTAGGGTTTTTCTCGCTATATATTTGTAGCGAGGGTTTCTTTCTCTGTAATGCAAGCAATACTGAGAGGTGTGAGGACGAGCGCTGTAACCCTATTCTTCATTGATAGTGAAGCAGGATCTCATCTCACCGGGGACGTAGGCAACCTTGCCGAACCTCGTAAAATCCGTGTGCATTGTTTGTTTTGTTTTTCCATTATCTTCTGCATCGTTTTAGGGTTGCGTTTCTACAAACATATCATTTGCCATGTAACGAAACCTGATCTTAACAACCAGAACCTGTGAAGGAGAAGAACAAGAAGAGAAAAAGAATAGTAGTAGAAGAGAAGAGAAGAGACAGAGAGAGAGGGAGAACACGATGAGAATGGAATACCCCTACCATGGTCTAGCCTCATACTTGGATAATATCAAGTCATAATGGCTTCTTGAGCGCTCTCACTTCATTCACCACTAGATCAGTTTTTTTGTCTGAACATTTTCTACCTTTGCTGTTGGTAATGATAATAATTGATTTGTGGTAGTAACCAAATTTCTGTGACATCTTGCAACTCTACAATCATGATTAGAGTACACTGAACCATTTCCAGAGGTTTCACTTTGACCAACCAAATTTCGAGTTCGCGAAGATGTCATTGAGAAGGGTTTTAAAGAAGCAGCCAATTCGTGAGTAGTACAGTTTACTACTTGGTTTTGGACTCTTCATCAGTCATTTGGTGTTTATCATTAAAAAGGGTGTACCCAGTGCACGAGGCTCCTGCCCACTGTAGGGTATGGGGAGGGTCATAATATGTGCAGTAAGTAGTGAAATGTAAAAATTTGTTAGCTGGGAAAATCAACTAGAGAGTAACAATACACACAGGAAACTACTAGAATTTAGTCTAAAATGAGTAAAGACTAAACACATCAAAATTTTTGCAACAAAGCACATCCTACAAATAACAATAGAGCAATAAAGCTAACCTGAAGCTAAACACGTCCTAAACATTAACAATCAAGCAGAGTGTGCAATCTACTCTCTGTAACCCTCTGCAACAACTGGCATGTCCTAGAAGGTGTATTTGACAGGGAACCCCAAAGCTGACTGTAGTAAAAAAAAAAATTCTTGAACAGATAGTGTGAAAAAGTTGAAGAGATTTCAACAATAACATCAACAGAACTTTAAGCATTGCCTCATACAAACCAATGGATAAATGTTGTGGAGGTACCATACTACAGATTCATGTCACAGAGAACAACAACAAAGGCAGATGGACCAAACCTTTATTCAAACAATAAGAACAAACAAGAAGGGAGAAATAAGTGGTAAAGGACATCTTTATCTCTGATCTGGTAAAGAGAAGAAAGGAAAAGAATCAAAGCATATGTGTTCTTTATTTGATCAAAAAGCTCATCATTGCATTCAAATTCCTCACAACCCATACATCACAATTGCAGTTCAACAATGTCATACTACTACTGTACAGATTAATGGAGGGTTCCTTCTCTTTCTTTCCCTTCATCTCCTACAAACAAGACGCGGTAGTTCTTCCATCAACACTAGAAAACAATTCTGTGAGTACTGAACATGCCCAAATATCTCTAGATCAAGCCTTTACTCCTGCAACCCAAATTTCAAAAATATCAGACTACTCCATCCAATTCTGAAAACATCTCAAGTGTTTTGAAAATCCCAAACAGGACTATCGACACCGGAAAAAAAAAAAAAAAACCCTCATTTTAACCATGCCTGCGAAGATCCAAACTTCCTTTCCGAAAGGTTATCCAGTACAGTCTAAATTTCGGTATTAATTCAAAATGAATAAAAGGGAAAATGGAAAGGCACACCTACGTCTGCTTGGAGTAGGAGGAAGACGTCGGAACACGCTTATTTCGGAACATCATGTACCCAACCGGCAAAACGACTCCGATCATCATGACCAACGCTCCCATTATGTACCTAAGTGGACTCGGTGATTCTACTTCCAACATCCTCCTCAGCTGCAACACAAATTAACAAAAAATCAGTTTTCACTGAACTAGATTCAAGAAAAACCCTAACCCTAGAACTTCAGATTTTCTTCATTTCTTCTATAACATGTATAGATCTCATTCCAGAAGAACTAACGAGAAACAGAATCTGAAAGAGAGATCATTACAGGCATCGTCAACGTCTGCTGTAGAACAGAAGAGATGCTCGCAAGATCTTCAAAGAAGAAGTGCTCCGACTGAATGGCAATTTGGTAAATAAGGGCGGTGGTTCAGTAGGTCGGTAGACTCAGTACTCCGCGGAGGAAGGAAGCCTTCGGATATAGTACCACCATTGGCATTGGGTGAATAGTGGGGCCCACATGAGGACAGGGTGGTGGGGCCACGACATCCGATGGCCCAGATAGCCATCTCACACCTGACATGTTGAGTGATCTAACGGCATGTGGTGGTTGTTGATTAAAATTACCTGATTTTGTAAGGCGGCGGTTGTGGTGGTGGGTGGCAAGCTAAGCCGGCGGGGATCAAGCCAGCAACGCAGGAATCTCTCCCTCTCCCAGTGATAGTTTCTCTCTCTAAGATCTCTCCCGGAAGAGGAGAGAGAGAGAAGAGATGATTCAAAAACTTCTCCGAAACGTCTTGCTCGGTGTCCCGCAGGTTACAGGATTCACAAGGAGAGCCTTCAGCTCATGGCATTTCCCCGCCAACCCCTCCACGTCTGCTACTGCTCTCGGAATCCACGTCTTCCACTGCCCTGTACGTTCTCTCTCTCTCTCTCGGTTCCAAGCTTTATCTCTTCATTTCAGATCTTATCCAGTTTTGATAAGCAAACGAAAAATCATCTATTTTAGGATGGGTTTGGTGATGTGAGTTTAGGGGTTTGGATTTCAGCTTCTGAAATGGGATTGAATTGGTTTCTCTAAATACTGTATAGGATGTTGTTGGGATTGTCGCCAAGCTATCGGAGTGCATTGCTATGAGAGGGGGAAACATTCTCAACGTAGACGTGTTTGTCCCTGAAAACAAGCAGTTCTATTCTAGAAGGTCCACTTTTACCACTCATGACTGTTTGTTTCTGTATTGTTTTTGTTGGTGACTCTACCCATTTATATGCTTAGCTCATTTGAATTCAACTTCATTATGTTCTTAAATTGTGCCCTGTAAGGTCCTTCGCTTCTAATAATTCAACAGAAAGTTTTTGTTTTGACCTTTAAGCTGTACTTGATCTTGGATAAACCAAATAATGATTCTTCAAGTCCTGAATTTAATTCATATTACGTTAAGCATTTACATGGATAAAATGTGAGGAGTACAATATTTTTTTCCCCCTACATTACTGCATGTGTAGTGTTATTGTTTGTCACTACTGCTTGTATAAGGACTGAATATGGAGTTCGGTATCATGTGGTATCGCAGTTGCAGTATCTAGTATTTCAGAACTTGGGGTCGCATTTTGCCATCCTTGTTCTTTGCAGTTATAAGTTTGACGTTGATTGAAATTGTTGTAAATTTGAAACATGAATTGAACTGAATCTAAAAAGTACTGAATTCCAATACAACTTGGCAGCGAGTTTGTCTTTGACCCCATCAGATGGCCTCGGGCAGAAATGGATGAGGACTTTTTCAAACTGTCAAAGATGTTTAATGCAATGAAATCTGTTGTACGGGTGCCTGACGTTGACCCCAAATATAAAATTGCAGTTCTTGCTTCGAAGCAGGTAAATTTCCTGTCCCCCCCCCCCTCCCTAAAGGAGAAAAAGGAGCTGATCAAAATCATTACATCTAATTTCTGTGTAATATATTTGATGTTGTTTGCAACTCAATTTATTGGAACTATTCATTCTTATGCTGTTGCAGGACCACTGTCTGGTTGATTTGTTACATGCATGGCAAGATGGGAGACTTCCTGTTGATATAACTCGTGTTATAAGGTGATATTTAAGAAAATTTATTTTCCTGATAGAAGTTTTGGCTTCAGAAGTACCAATTTACAGGGTTCAATACCTTCCTACAGTAATCATGACAGAGGCCCAAATACACATGTTATTCGTTTTCTTGAAAGGCATGGAATTCCATACCATTATTTGTGCATGGCTCCAACAAATAAAAGAGAAAGTGAAATCTTGGATTTGGTTCAGCATACTGATTTTCTAGTGCTAGCGAGATATATGCAGGTACTTTTGAGACTTATGTCTTTGCATCATTCAAATCTGTCACTTTCTGGTTCGTTGTTCAATCAAGCAGGATACTGGGATATTGTTACTTAAGATGAAGGTGCTTCTCCCTTATATGGATTGGGTGGGTTAGGGAAGAAAGTCTGCATAGGAATACTGGGGGACTATAATGAATCACTTTTTTCGTGCAGAAAATTTCCTTTTGAATGGGCTTCGAAACCCTCTGCATGTGTTGTTGGTAATGACACTGGCAGGGAGGACAGTCTTCCTTCCTATTCCAGATCAATTGATAAATCATTTATCTTGGTATCTTCATCTCGTTTGTATTTTTTGCTGCTACTCTCTCTTTTGTGCAGGTATTGATTTGATGATTTGATCTAGTTTCCTTTTGTTATTGTGATCATGACATTAGTATATATCTACAGATATTATCTGGAAAATTTTTGGAGAACTATGGGAAGGATATAATTAACATTCACCACGGCCTTTTGCCATCATTCAAGGGTGGAAATCCTGCTAGACAGGTTCTGTCTATTCGTGTATTGTATGGAGTTGGACAATTTTAATGATTTCTACTGTCTGGCTTTGCCATTATAGTTTTTTGATTTGCATCACAGTTTTGACAGGCCTTTGATGCTGGCGTAAAGTTGATTGGTGCAACAAGTCACTTTGTAACTGAAGAACTTGATGCGGGGCCAATTATTGAGCAGATGGTGATTCTTGTGCCTGGTTACTTATTGCTTTGAACTACATATTCATTTACTTTTGAACAGTCAATTATAAAAAGGGAAAATGAAGTACACGCTGTCAGTGTGTACTTCCTTCTCACAGTCTCTCTTCTCTCATTAAATATATGCCCCGCTTCTTTCTCCTCATTAAGTATACTGTTTCACTACATGCTATTGGGTTCACAAGTAGCATACCAATATAATCAGGCAGCATGTAGATCCCTCTCCCTTAAATGTATAAAACTTGAAAATTTTGTGATCTTTGAAATGTTAACAGGAAGAACACTAATTAATTGAGGGAGGATTAGTTCTTCCGGGAGATTCACAAAGCCACAAGTTTTTGGGGGCTTCAAATGTTTTTTATGAATATTCAAATAACACACAACTGAATTGGCAAGTGGAGGATTTCTAATATTGGGCCAGATCCTCTACACTATGCTAAATGTGTTTCTATGCATACAGCAGAGCAGGATAGGTGGCATTTCACATTCCCCATCTTGATTAAGCTATCCTTGACTGTAGAAAAACTACCACTCATTGCCATCAAATATCGAGTGAAGAAAGAATAAACATGTTCTTTTTGTTTTTGGAAAATGATAATGAAGTGTGTTTTTTTACCTTTGAATGGAAAATAGAAAGAAATCAAAGGATTGAAGGAGGCTTCTTAAATCAATGGTAGTAACTTATCCTTGTAGTAAAGACTAGTCTTATTTGCCCTACATTAATAGAGACATTGGAGAATTAATACAGCCTAGAGCCAATTCATACAATTCCAGTATGACTAAGGCCATGGAGGTGATGTACTTCTGCTTGTTTTGGAGAATATGGACATGCTTGTTTCTTCCGGAATGTAATAAGATTGTAGAATCATGGTTGTCCTGGATCAGTTCTAACAGCGGCATTTTAGTACTTAGAAAATCTAGAAGCATGTCATCACTGAGTACAACAAGGTCCAACAAACTCTAAACCATTAGCTATTGGTAAAACCTAGTTACATTCTTTTCTTTGAGGGCATTGTAGGGATCTGTGTGACTTTCGTTGAATATGGCTCAAGCTGAAGCATAAGCTACTCTACAATAATCTACTGGAATCAGTTAACTTTCAATTTTAAGATGCTAAAGAGGGAAAATTGAACATCTGGAGAAGTGATGGATCCCATCTAAGACAGAGGTTCTTGGTCGTCAGTCAACAATGCCAAAATATTCAGCATGGGACAGAACATACTGAAATTGTCCGTGGAGATGATGGATGTAAACGCTTTGAGTGCTGGGCCTACAATGGGGAAGTCAGAGAATGCCTGAACCTGAAGACTTTGAAATTCAACTTTGTCAAGCAGCATGAATGACTCTGAAAGCACAGCAATTCTAATGGCATAACATTAGGCTTATTTCAGTTCTAGTATTTTGTGGTTATGGTAATCACAAGTGGGGTCTATGATTGACTCCAGTAGATGCATTTTCTCAAGTGAATCAGAAAAGTAAATACCCTTGCCTGTTATGCTGTCTGTTCATCATAGATACTGTAGGCCAATGGCATGAAGGGTGGCTTGTCAACTTTGATCTCCATTGCAGACTGTTGGGATGAGTTGTTTTTGCAATTTCTAGTGTTAGTAAAGTTTGGAGCGGAATTCTGTTGATTCTTAAACTCTATATTGCCTATTTCTTTGTATGTGCTATTGTGCTTGAAGATGGATGAGGGTACGAATTGATATGTGGTTGTCCTAGTCGGTATTTGATTGGTTCTGAACCCTAAAAATTTATGTGGTACTGAACGACAGAAGTCCGTTTAAGGACAGAAAAGAGTGTCCCATTCAGATTCTGTCAATTTTTCCTTTTCCCTTCTAACTTGGAAGCAAGAGGTGTTCACTTTCACTGAGATATGTGTTTCATATATTCTTCATTTCCGCATATACACTACCTTTAAAATATTCACTGCATTGCCCCTCCAAATGACAACGTTGTTTCCATGTAAGATGCTTTTTTAGATTAAACCCTGTCGAATTGAGTGTAGCTTTTGCCCACTTTTGTAATGCCAGTGTGGTGAGAAATCCTACCAATTTTGACTTGGTTTTTTGGTAATATAATTTTAGGTATTTTTTTCCTTTTTTAGGCTTTCAATTTTTGAGCCATTTTAAGATTGCATGTGGTGCAAATTTTAAAGTTCAAAAGTCCTCCATGCGTCCTCCCTAATGATAGTGCATTAGATATGTGTATTCTTCTTTGGTGTGCTTTGTCTTTGATCCTTTGTGCATGTTTGTTCGGTTGTATACTGTCTTACTAGTTTCCTACGCATAAAATAAAGCAGCTTGACTTGTTCTTGATTTTTAAACAAATGTGAACATGGGGGATTGTCAGAATTGAACACATGGTATGTCCAACCTCAGAAGGACACTATGAAGTATGTCAGTGTTGTTGTGCAGGTAGAGAGAGTCTCCCACCGAGATAACCTGCGGAGTTTTGTTCAGAAATCAGAGAACCTGGAGAAGCAATGCTTGGAAAAGGCGATAAAATCATATTGTGAGCTTCAAGTGCTACCCTATGACAAAAACAAGACTGTTGTATTTTGAAGGGAAAATGGAATGGAGAAAATTTAAATTAAAAGAGGAATTTTGCAATGTATCTACTGCCAATCATTATTAAATCTCGTCCTTTCTATTGTCTCGCCAATATCAGCATTTATGTTTGGTTTCCTGTTACTGTTTTCTGTTCTGCCATTGGTTTAGTACTCCGCTGAAATTTTTCAGACAGATCAGCATTACTAACCTTAAAGAAAGGGTCTTAGAACTTGCAAAGCCTGAATTAAATACTAGTTATAAAAATTTTAATGTGTGTAAACAGTTCTTCTCCCTTTCGGAACTTGTAGAGTTCATCTTCACTCTGGATTAGTCTGTTTGTAGCAAAATTCTAAGAAGAATCAACATGTACTATGCATATTTCGGATGAGCTCTTAGTTGAGGATGAGTACTTGAATTTCAGCTGATTCATTGGAAAAAGAAAAGACAAGAAGCAACTTAGGATGTGGTATAACTGAATAATTATCAAAATGGAGGAGCAATCTAAAGTTATCTCAAAGAGAATCGATCCAAAACCACCTGTAAAATTGGTGTAGAGCTCAACTCAGTTAAAGGGGCCAACCAACCCTATCTGGTGAGTTTAATTCAATGAGCAGGTTCAATTGATGGTGTCATTAAACCAAAACATATGACAAAAAATAACATATATTCCAGTTCTAGCTGTGTCTTAGTTCGACAGGTTGTTTAAGTAATTTGTCATCTTGGAATCAGCCAGCTCTGCTGGTGGTTCCAGTCTCAGGGTCTGTCGCCCCGTTGGGCCAGGAAGGGCTCTGCTTAGAGTACAAGGTCATATGCCCAGACTGATCCAGGTCTTGGACTTGGGGACTGGTTCTCAGGTTCAGGTCCTACTGAGCTTTTGCCTATCTATTGCCTTTGGAAGTTGTTATAGGGTGACATTATTTTTGCCAGCTGATTAGTCTTCTTTATTCAGTGAAAGATTTTGATCAACGCAGGGTTGGCACCATATTCACCAGTTTTCTGGGCTAGGACTTGGTCAGGCCCCTGTCCCAAGCCCACCTTTTGCGTCCACCTTTCTGGCCCAGTCTAAGGTTATAAAACATTGATATAACAGAGTTGCAGGATAGCCGATACTCTTTTGTGATGGCATCATGAGCACCCCCGACCTTTGGAAGTGATGGCTAGGTACATTCTTAACTATACTTCTTGGAGAGCAAAATTTACTACCCACACTGTAATATCTACATCAAAAGGACTCATGAATGTTTTTTTTCTCAGAAGTTCATTTCAATACATGGATGCATAGGATGTTTATTTCCCTTTCCAGTTCATGTATTAACATCATTAAGTAGATCTCATTCCAGTGTAATATTGCCAAATGATGTTGAAAAGAGAAGTACAATGCACACAATTGCATATCTAATGAATAATACAGTGGGGAGAATTGAGACAAAGTGAATCCATAGCCTGGGAAACAGAAAATGCCAGTGAAGTTTCTTTAGTAAAGAGGTATTTACAGTCTCAGCATTGCACTTGGTTCCTCTTTTATGAAACAAATATACAGAAACTTCTTCAGTTAATATTTAACAATTCCATAGAGTGCTCTGTTTCTTCAATACAGCCAGCTTGGCCTAGGAGACTTCTAATGCCATCAACCCATTTCTGTTTATGTGCATTGCTCTTGCACCTGAACTCTAGAAGACCCTGTGTAGTTTTCAATCCAAAGTAGCCTCCTTCCACACCCTCCTCTTTCATCGTTGGCCATGCTGAAATCTCATCACAAACACCATAAACGATACCTGGTACCAGAAGCATACAACGGAAGGTTAGGAACAAATGACATTCACCATTAATCTCCACGTTGCATTCTTACAGAACCACTAGATATTTAGCACTAGGTGGAGACCTGACAAGTTTTCGGAGAAGAAAATGTCCCTGTTCCTGGATTTATACCAGTACTCCAATACTAGAAATGAATAGCATAAGATTTTGGTTGGACCCTTCAATTCATAATTGAATCCTTAGATGGGCCATAAGCTGGAAATGGCATCAAATTTTTTCTTTTTCTTAACAGTTCATTTGTTAATCCGGGTAATGTATATTCTGAAATGGCTATTGGCATCAACTTTGGGCTATGACTCAGTATGCATCATAATATAATCCGATCTTTGACCATACTTTTGCCAGGCATGTAGCTCAGATGTTTTGTTACTGGAGGATTAGGCGCCAAAAATATCAAAGCCTTCTCATCAACAAATCTAACACAAACAGTTGGAGATGAACGCTTACATTTATCCCTCTTACAGAAGGCTCCTCCGACATGTTTGCGTTTGACCTTAACAATGGCCTGTAATTTCAATAAAGAAGTTAATTAGGGAGGCTGGGTGCATTTCTTGGATGGTAGTCTACTATCAGTTAATCTAGTTTTTCTCATGTTAATGAGCTTTTCTTTTACCTGTGAATTCTTGTTGAGGTAGATAGTGACTCGCTTCCAGTGCACCACACCTGCAAAGTCCAGCAGCAAGTTCTTAAGGTTTAGTTTTTCCTGTCGAATAGTTGTTAGTGGAAGAAAATTTTCAAATAGACAAAGCACAAGGACCTTCCCACTCAAGAACAGCAGACAAAATTAGATGGATTTGCATTCTATTCCTAATTTTGCTACTAATTAGCAACTGATCGTGATTAAATGAACTCAGCATATGGCACAATTCTGTGTCTGTAAGGGATGTGATTGGATCTTTTCCAACAAGCCTACATTTTTTCATGCACAGTGAATTTAAGGTAGAGCTTGGCAATCTTTGTGATTCAATTGTCTTGTTGCAATCGGGCAAACTTGTTTTTCAGCATAGGAGTTGTAATAACCCTCATACACACAATATTCATGTCTGTTCTATTTTAGTTTTCACAGTAGCTGTAAGGGGGAGTACTAGACCATCCATCAGAAGACAAGCTTCATTGGTTCCAGAAATTCAATATAGATTGGTTACCTTTTCGTGTTCGTTGAAGGAGTTCACCTTTGCACGGAGAATTCTGGATTTCCATTTCCTTCTGACAAGCAGCAGAACAGGTTGGACTGGCACCTCTATCATATGGAGTTATTGCTGCATGGTTCCTCACTTCCCTGGGAATTCTTGCTCTCAAGGCAGCAGATCCACGCAAAGCTTAGTTTAAGAGAAAACAAAAGTACATTAATGGATGAAGAATTTCTAGTAAACTATCATGGATCATTCATCAGCATATATTTGTTGAAAATAACATTAAGGTAAGGACTACTACAAAGAAGCACAGAAAAGTGGATTTGTTTAGATGACAGTTCTCTGTATTTCTTTGTATATATAAAGAACTAAGAATAATAATGAACAAATATATCATATATTCATATTTCTGCATAATCAATGACAAAAATCAAAATAATGTAGCAGATATACCTGTGGCAGCCGCAGCTGTCAGAGTCATTAAATCACCCGGAGTTCTAACATCTACTGCTGATCTAACAACAGAAGCCACTCGATCATGATCAGCTCCTGTTGATTCAGCAATCTCAATGCAGTGTGATGCCAAGAGCTCTGTAGCTGAAGCCACAGCTGCAGTCATCCTTGAGCTTTGGCTATTGGAGTTCTCTGCTGCAGCCACAGCAGCCAAGGCTGCAGCAACTCCTGCCACAGAGAGAGCAGCATGCACACGAGCATTTTCTATACGTGCCTTCTCTTTCTCTTTCTTCTTGTTATGGTTAAACTCCATGTGATGGAACCATTTTCCAACCCCTGCTGTTCGTAGTGCATTAACTGGATTAACTGTTTTGCTCGTCTGCAAAGAGGTAAACTGTGAACTAGTTGAAATCGCTAAAGGGATCAGTTGGAATCTTACAAACAGTTGATCAGGTTCAAGTCTACAATCTATTGTTTATCCCTCTACTGAATATAGAAAATTAACAGTACTGATCTCTTTCTTTCCCATTAAGCTAACAATTCAATTGATGCTCCATTCATCCAAATCATAGATCAAATGAAATCTCAGTTGGGATTGTGAGATATATACCCCATAACTTGGATTGGTCATCCCAAGTGATAAGATGGTTATACAACTCAACCATGAGAGAGAAAATGTAAGCTTAGTCAAAAAACAGAAAGTAAAGGGAAACCTACACATTGTGGCTCCATGATTGTCTCCGGTATTGAAACTGTATCTGAATTCTTGTCAAGAAGATGATGACTCTGTTTGTGAACTAAAGCCTTGGAGACTTCAAAAGCAGAGAGACTCCATGACCTCGACAAGAATTCCATGGGTTCCTTGGGTGTTTGCGGTGGAGGGATGGACGATAGCGACAACAGTGACTGTATGCCCAGCTCTTCATCCTCCTGTGCTTTCTCTAGCCAGTGAAGTCCCATAGAATTATTCTTCCAACTCAAATAACTACCACTCTCCATTAATTCTCTATCTGTACAATACCTTTCCTGCAAACAAAGACTGGATCAGGATCATCAACTACAGAGTTGACAAAGCAAGGTAAGTGACAAACTTTACTTACTTTCAGTTCCTCCCTGCAGAAAGTATATATAGGTAAACGGTTGAAGTAGACATTAGAGAGACAGCTTAGATTCTGTAACAGAGAAGGAAGCCCTGTGCTTGGTGTTCCTCCATGAATATTGCTTCCCTGTCAAGGATTCTGACATTGAAGACTGGTGAAGTTCAGGAAATGTTGCAAACCCAATGAATCATTGGTTGATTCAACTCGAAATTACCAGAAAACATTCTCCTTGTCCCACGGGCATCCGCTCGTGTAACAGATCACATCTCCCCATATATATTGATTTTATATACTTAATATAGTAATTACAAATGAGATCTGTATGTGACCCTTGTGGGTTCTGTTTATAGTCTTTTGTTGGGTTTAGTGCATATTACTTTCGGTGGTTGGATGCATGAGACAACAGTAGAAATGAAGTGAATGGATGAATCTAGTCCACAGTCCATATTCATTACTCTCTTGGGGATGCCTCTCTTGGGCTTTGAAGTTACCTAAGAAAAGCTATTTAAAGAAATGTTTAATCTTTGCTTTTCTGTTTCTTTCACTCTTTAATCCTTATAAACTACTACTAATCAAATCTTGAATCTACATTTCTTTATGAAAACCCATTTAGATTCTTGCCCTCCAGATGTCAAACTAGGGGACCAACCAACGATTCCGAAACTTCCGGTCAACTCGAATACCCGACATCCTGTGGCACAAGGATCCGACCAGAACTGATGACATTGAAACAAATTTTCCCGCATTTGATATGTTGGGTTGTCTGAAAGACGGTGATCCAGGTTTTGTGCGAGTCAATGGGTCAATCTTGCTTATGCAGTCAGTCACTCTGTTAAGTGTGTTCTACTTAATAGAGATCTTACAAAGTCCCATATCGGTTATCCAAGACCTTTGGATGTATCTTCATTTACCATTGGACTATCTTCACCTATTAGCTTAAGTTTTTGGGTGAACCCGCAAGAACCCTCTAACTCCTTCTTATCAAAAAAGTCTTTTTTTTGCATTTCTCTCACAAAGAATAAATTACCGAAAACTCCCAATTTTCCTCCCAACCTTTACAGTAATAATATAGATCATACCATTTTAAGCTTAAAATGAGTAAACAGCATTAGTTTGTCCTTTGGTTTCCAAGGTAGTAAAGCTATTTTGGCATATCAAGAAAGAAGAAACAGTTCCAGAAAATTTCTTGAGCACCCAATTGATTGTATGACGAAATGGAAGGTGGAGCATGATTATTCTGAGTGCTGAAGATAAAGACTAATCACTATCTCCTCTTATAAAGATTGTGACAGCCACTATCTTTAGTGCAATCAAGAGGGGTTTGATGTTGGATGCCTTACTTGCAATCACCACTGATTGCTTCTTTCGTGATGTTCCTTGTTTCCTTGCTACGGCACCCATAAGTCCTTCTAGTGGAAGTCAACAAAAGGTATACTTTCCACCTTTCATCTCCAAAGGAAATTTTATCCTTCTCTTTCACAAGAGGATGAGTCTTGCAGAAAAGATATCAAACCCAAGCATCAAGCTTTTGAGCTCAACTCAAACTAATAAAGCCATACTCCAACTTGCATCAGCAAGTCTCAATCCTAGATCTATAGTTCATTCATTGTTTCTTCACTTTAGTTCATTGTTTACCTGGAAAGAAAAAAAAAAATGGACTGGGTGATATTTTTTAAGAACCAGACCAGAGCATGAACCCAAACGGGTCTGTTCTGGTTTTACTGGGTTTAACAGTTACCTCTATTCTTTCCGCAGCACCAGGAACAAGAATGATGGTTAAGTTCCAGAAAATCACAGTATGACCAGATGATCTGGCTTGGTTTGTAGATCTATTGCCTGAGTAGGTCGGGCGAAAGGTGTTCAATCACCCAAATAAGCTTGTTCCAAGCACCGGGGCAAGCTGCATTGGTGGCAGTCTGGGCAGCCCTTGCAAATCTACTCTTGGCTGAACTCTTGAAAGCTCTAAACAGGTAGGTATTAGAGATGGGTTCTCAATTTTATTACGTGTAGATGAGAGAAATACAATGCTAGAAACACAAGAAGAAGAAAGAAGGGCAAAGACCAAACAAATGCCCAGGGAGCTACTCCAGATAAAAAGACCCCAGATACATAGAATCCCTGCTGAAACGAACTCTGGGCAACTGACCACTAAGAAGTTAGTCGAGGCTTATGCCAGAAGAAAGAAATTCCCAAGAACAAATATGTCTAGCTTTCCTCAAGAGATGTCGATAATGTTGCTAAGTACCTAATGCCCTAATGCAATGAACACATCCCATGAGATAAAACTACATTTTCCTACACTACAGGGTTGAATCCCGACAAAAAATTGCAAAACTAAAGAGCCACAAAGGCATAAAATTTTCCATTGAGACAGGATAAATTTGCAGGGTTGAAACTTGGAAGGCATCGGAATGTTTTGCTGTCAATACGACAGAGTCTGGCAAGGGGAGGTCATTTTCAAAAGTGTAAGCTCCATCTGCACATTCAAGAAGTACAAGGAAAGGTCCAAAAATGGAAATTTATAAACAAATAGACAATGTTTCTCTAACAAAACATGCAGCATGAGCATCATCCCAGATCATGCAGTATGAGGACATTAAGATGGATGACTTAAATGGGTCTCAGGTATCTTAGCAGTTGGGCAACGATTGTAAACCATCACTTTGAGTGTCAATCAATGAATTATACATCAGTCTTCTGGGACGAATAATCTGCAGGTTGAATTGCTGTGGAGATACCCTGCAATGGGTATAAGCACCATATGGCAGGTATTCTTTCTTATTCTTTTTTCCCAGTTCCAAATGGCAGGTATTGCAAAGTGAATGGCTTCTTTATGTCAAATGTCAATTCTGTAAAATGGAAACTGTAGGATGGATCTCCAATCAGGTAAATGCTTCTCGGAGTTTTGTGGGTAACTCTAGGTCAGGCTCTAACTTGCTAATTGGTGAAAAGTAGCTGTCCACCATCCGTTCAGACACTTGATCCAAACTTGGAGGGTTCCACTGCATATTTCCAACAGTTGTCACATTAGTAATATCATCTCCAAATTATGTCTGTTCATCATGCAAAAAGAATGTATTGCTAATACCTGTGGTGCAAGGTCTTTGTCCACCAATCGTGCCCGGACTCCCTAAGAAATTACAGGAAATAAGACAGACAGGATAACTACTACAACTGTTTTACCTGAATGATGAAAGGGTGATACCTCGCAGAAATCATTAGGCTTTCTGGAGATTCCTTGAAGGGACATTCGATACTCACGAATCAGGCATTGATCAAGACTCTGGAATCTACTTTCTTGTATCTAAACCAGTTGATAACACTGGGTAATGTTAAAAATCATTCTAATGGTGCAGAATGAAGCCAACAGATACAAGTAAGAAAGGACTCACAGATCTTAAAGAGACCTTCAAGCTCAAAGGTGAGGCTTCCTTTAATTTCTTGAGTGCTGAAGTACACCACTCATCATTTGATCCAGTTCCCTCGCTTTCCTAAAAAAGTTCAATTATTTGAAACATAATCACAATAAATTTCATTATGAATCTATTTGGAGATTTACAATTCTATTCCCCTCCAATTTGATTCAGGGAAGTGTGGCCAATCCAAACCGTAAGATAGGACCAATGAATTGGTCACTTGTCAACTTTCATAATCCAACTCAACAATATGACCAAGTGATTCATCCCATTGTCAGCCTTAATTTTCCACATCTTGGATGAAACTTATAATTAATAGGGATGGCATGGCAAACAAATGGACTGCCAACTAAGCTGCCACATCATTACCCTATGGACATGCCATACAGTATCCAGATAAGACACATTGTCCACGTGAGCACATATGAACACAGATAAACATAGTATACCAGACCACGAATATTATACTTTTTTTCCTTGGCTCCGTTTGGTTGTAACGGAAATTAAAGGGAAGGAAACTGAATTTTTCAAACCTAACAAATAAACTTTTGTAATCATTACCCCACATGATTTAATTTTTTCATTAATAACTCCAAATCAGTCCATATTTGGTTATAAAAATTCATTTTACTTTGCACTTAAATCCCTTGGATTTGAAAAGTGTAAATTAGAACCTCACTTGACATCTTCTAAAAAGTAAATATAAATTACATCTAAAAAGCATCATTACTAAATATGGTAAAAAATTGAAGTAGTTTAAACAAGGGTAATTTACAACGCCACCCCTTGGAGAATGCCAATATTAGAGGGACACCCCCTCTCTTTCACCAAATTAGACTCGGACCCCCTACCGTCAGTCAACGTTATATGATGCTTTGAAATGACGTTTTTGCCCTTATGAGTAAAAACTAATAAATTAGACATTTTTCTGCCATAGTCGCTGGAGGGGGTTCGCTGCCGTAGTTGCCGTCGTCGCCGTCGTCGAAAGAGTGTTCGCAGTCGCCGATCTGCAAGCCTAGCCGTTCTTCTTCTCAACTCATTGAGGCTGACTTGGGAATAGAACCATTAAGGGCAATTTTGGTACTCCATTATTTTGAAGGGCAAAATGGACTTTAGAAAAAATATTAACTGCTGATGTCAGCATTCTTGGTATATTATGTAACGTTGACTGACGGTAGGGGGTCTAAGTCCAATTTGGTGAAAGAGAGGGGGTGTCCCTCTAATATTGGCATTCTCCAGGGGGTGGCGTTGTAAATTACCCTTTAAACAATTATGTTGGATAATGATTACCATAAAAAACTTCACTTCCCTTCCCTTACATTTCCCTTGCAACAAAAAGGAGCCTTAAAGGAAAAAAAAAAAAAAAAAAAACACAGAAAAAGAAGGGGTGAGGAAGAGATTCCTACAGAGGGAAAAATCATACAATATGAGCTGGCAAGAAAAAAAAAAATTCACATTTGGGTATACATATATAGATGTGTGTGCGAGAAAATAGAAAACTAAAGAGATAGTAGCTCAACAAATTTTAAACATCGAAATTGCAAGGATTTTGGAAAAAATAAATCAATTGATTGAGAAAACTGATCTAATGAAAGAAATTCAAGCTTCAAAATTTATTCAAGGAAATCATGAGATTACAATGCTATTGACAGTATATCATGTCAGGATAAAAGTGAAACAAAAGAAACTTTACTCTCACATGGGAAGTGAAATTATGATAACCTCAAGAATACAACCTGTCACTGTGGTTCAAGTTAAATCAACCAAAAATCATGTCGAATCATGGGAGTTCTATACCAATTTTAAGCAACATGGAGGTATTCACGAGTCATGATGCATATCAACTCATCCTCACCAGAGCATCAATAATTTCTTCAACAGTATCATGGCCAAAACATTTATCGATTCTTTCAATCCTGGAAATAGAAGTGAAAACAAAAGATCAGCTTCTTACATAAACTAAATCATCATATAAGGAATTGTTGAGAGCTAACATGTCAATAACATAACAGAGATACATGTGGTGCACATACAAGGGGTACAAACTCATTGTTCAATGAGTACCACCTAAGAGATCTCCCAGTGGAAAGTAAATCCATTTAGGATCAGAATAACCCATACATGAACTTCACAGGATCCATCACCAAAAAGAAGGTTTGAAGCAGTAGATAAAAGAGAATGGAAATGAGACAAAGGGTTACACAGGTTTGAACAGGCAGAAAGCTTAAAAGCCATCAAATACACTTTATAGGTGCCCTTTAATGCAAGAGTAGATTACAAGTTACTAACTCCGCAGTTTATAACCCCAAACAATACAAATAGGAGCAAGAAATAAAGAATTAATACCATCAAATAAACCCCCAAGGATACAATACCCATATAGGAGCAAAACCAGCCCAAAACCTAACCCGATAGGAGAGAGAAAGACATTCTATAGAGCTGGAGAGAGAAAGGTGCGGCCAGGTCTGTGGGAGTCCGATTGAGCTACACTTTTGGGTGTAGATAGTCCCAAGGGAGGGTACAAAAACCCTCAAATATGAAGGGCTTCCGACGGCTGGTTATGGAGTTATGCGCTTTCTTGATTTTCAGACCCAGGAGAGAGAATGTGAAAAATTCTGCAGGAACAACAACTTGTCTTCTTCAGATAACCTTCAAGAGAGGATTGATTGATCTTCTTAGAGTATAGAACCAGTCCTCCAAAGGATCTGCAGATCAGATCTCAAACATGGGCAGCAATGAAGGTCGATTGGCTTCAAGAACAAGAACTCTTTAGCTGGCTGATTCTGATTTTGTATGCTTTAACAGGTCTGAACTTCTAATAGCAATAAACAAAAAATAAAAATAGAAAAAGAATAATCGATGAAGGGTTGAGAAGGGTGAAAGATAATAAAGGAATGGTATCTCACCCCTCAGGCTTTGGGTATCACACCCCTCAAAGGTTTAGGCATCTCACCTCTCAATAACAGTTATTTTAGCTAAAGAGTAATCACTTAATAATTCATTCATTCAAATCTGAAATTATAAGTACATAAGCTCCTCTATTTATAGAGGGCAGAATAATAATCAAACTACTACTAGGAGTTAGTTTCCCAACAGGACTAGACACTCCTACTACAACTAGGAGCTAGTTTCCCAATAGGACTAGACACTCCTACTACAACTAGGAATTCAAAATAGGACTAGGACTTGACTTTATGACTCCAACATGAAATAGGACTAACTAATTAATAGTCCATATAGGACTTTACAACCGACCAATGGCCTAATGGGCCTCTATTGAATTAAATAGCAACTAACTAAAATAATGAATTAAATCCCGTTTTTTCACCTTCTACCCATATTTTAGGCCCATTAAAGTGGTCAATTTCAAAGAAACCTATTGGATCAAAGGCCCAACACATATATAACACAACCCAAGGCTTATTTGCAATAAAATAAACCCAAATAACTTATTTACATCAACTCGCCCTCTCTTAGAAAAAATTCATCCTCGAATTTTGTAGAGTGTGAGGGTGATTATATCATGGTGCACGTCCCTCTTCAAGCTATAGAAAAATTCAGGTAGCTCTTTGATAATAAAGATGTAGTTTAGAATGTGAGGAGCTCGATCTTCAAGATAATTTAATAGGATGACAAACTCCACATGCTCAACTTCAACATCTTCGGATGTATCCATAGGGTCCTCTACATATGCACCTTTGATCTCTTCTAACTTCAATGCAACATAAAGCTCTTTTGGTTCATGTAGCTGGTGGTTCCTAACCGGTTCCATTGATGGTTCAAACGCAACTTCATTCTTGAACTCCTTTGGATCTTCCTCTTGGCTGTTCACAATCATCACAGTTATTGTAGTCATAGTTGTCATGGCGTCGCCAAGGCTGCGATTTGGCGTCCTGGCGGAAAAAGATGTTCATGGCAGTGCTACGATTTACATGACTCACAAATGGCGGTCGCCATTGGCTGATAGGCGTCGCCATGGCACCGCCATGGACGCCAGGTCACGCCTGATTCACTAGGCGGTCGATTTTTTGTAAAATGCAGGTGATTTGGATAGGGCTATGTTGATTTTTGATGATTTGATGTTGCTTAATGTTGGTTTTATATGTTATAGGGTATATATTGTAGGCTTGTAGTATGTTAAATAACTTTATAAAATAGGGGAAATAAAAAAGTAGAATACTAAATAACTTTAGAAAATAAGGAAAAAAAAATGACACGGGTGATTTAACCGCCATGGCAACGCTATAACGGGCGATTCATCGCCAAATCGATTAGCCACCCCTCCACCGCCTTGGATCGATTTGACGCCGTGACAACTATGGTTGTAGTATCAAGTTCCCTAGTCTCAACCTCATTGTCCATTGTAGCAACCTTGTTGCTTTTGACTTCTTCCACATGAGTCTCGTTGATGGGAACATCAATGACTAGTTCTTCCTCAACAATAAGAATTGCTGGAAAAATTTTAACACTAACCTCCACTTTTGACTCTAGTTCACTGGTCAGAGGTGTCTTCTCTTGTTGCTCCTTTGCAATAGAGGCCGATGATTCCTTCATGCTATTGTCAAGTGTGGGTGGCTTTTGGACATCTGGTGGAAAGAAGTACATGCTTCGTTCATGCTCAGATAAGTACATGCCTGCCAACTCATACTGCATCTCGTCCCACGTTCTAGGCTTACATTCTTAAGCTTGAAGTTTCCTTTCACGCACTCTCCATTGCATTTGAACAAAATCACTCATCTGGGAACATGCATATTGGCGTTTTTGCGTCTCTGTTAAGTTGTAGTTGTCAAAGTATATCTCCAATTCACGCATCCATTCAAGGAATTCCCCACGAAAATAACATGGCTGAGAATTAGATTGGGCAGCAGTAGCCTCCTTCAATTTTTCGAACTTTAGGCCTATAGATGTATTCTGATGGGAATCCTGTGGAGGGAAGAACCTTCTATGGAAATATACAGGGAGGTACTGTGTCGCTAACTCGAACTTCATCTCTTTCCAAGTCCTAAGCTCTTGTCCTCGAACTCGGAGTCGCTTTGCATGGACTCTCCACCAGTCTCTAGCACAATCAATCAACCGAAAGCAAACAACTTGAAGCTTTTGTCTCTGTCAAGTTATAGTAGTCAAAATATTCCTTTAGAGAATCTAACTAATCAAAGATGTAGAATGTATCCCTTTGTCTAGCGAAGCAACGAATTGATGGAACCATCTTCGGTTAGGCTCTGATAGATTGTTTGGAGCTTTCTTCAACCATAGCTCTGATACCACTTAATGCAAGAGTAGATTACAAGTAACTAACTCCGCAGTTTAGAACCCCAAATTATACAAATAGGAGCAAGAAACAAAAAATTAATACCATCAAATAAACCCCCACGGATACAATACCCATATAGGAGCAAAACCAGCCCAAAACCCAACCCGATAGGAGAGAGAAAGACCTTCCATAGAGCTGGAGAGAGAAAAGTGCGGCCAGGTCTGTGGGAGTCTGATTGAGCTACACTTTTGGGTGTAGATAGTCCCTAGGGAGGGTACAAAAACCCCCAGATATAAAGGGCTTCTGACGGCCGGTTATGGAATTATGCGCTTTCTTGATTTTCAGACCTAGGAGAGAGAATGTGAAGAATTCTGCAGGAACAACAACTTGTCTTCTTCAAATAACCTCAAGAGAGGATCGATTGATCTTCTTAGAGTATAGAACCAGTCCTCCAAAGGATCTGCAGATCGAATCTCAAACTTGGGCAGCAATGAGGGTCAATTGACTTCAAGAACAAGAACTCTTTGGCTGGTTGATTCTGATTTTGTATGCTTTAACAAGTCTGAATTTCTAATAACAATAAACAAAAAATAAAAATAGAAAAAGAATAATCGATGGAGGGTTAAGAAGGGTGAAAGATAATAAAGGAATGGGTATCTCACCCCTCAGGTTTTGGGTATCACACCCTTCAAAGGTTTAGGCATCTCACCTCTCAATAACAGTTATTTTAGCTAAAGAGTAATCACTCAATAATTCATTCATTCAAATATGAAATTATAAGTACATAGGCTCCTCTATTTATAGAGGGCAGAATAGTAATCAAACTACTACTAGGAGCTAGTTTTCCAATAGGACTAGACACTCCTACTACAACTAGGAGCTAGTTTTCCAATAGGACTAGACACTCCTACTACAACTAGGAATTCAAAATAGGACTAGGACTTGACTTTATGACTCCAACATGAAATAGGACTAACTAACTAATAGTCCATATAGGACTTTACAACCGACCAATGGCCAAATGGGCCTTTATTGAATTAAATAGCAACTAACTAAACTAATGAATTAAAACCCGTTTTTTCACCTTCTACCCATATTTTAGGCCTATTAAAGTGGCCCATTTCAAAGAAAACCCATTGGATCAGAGGCCCAACACATATATAACACAACCCAAGGCTTATTTGCAATAAAATAAGCCCAAGTGACTTATCTACATCACCCTTCCAACATGAAGAAACAACTTAAGAAGTTAAAGGGGAAGTATCATCTAGTTATCAGGGTATTTTGGTCAAAGGGAGAACTGATAAGGTAGAAATAAGACAGTGTCCAAAGCACACACACACGCACAAAGGAAAAAAAGAACTTAAAAACTAAAATCATAAATATAAGAGGACTTTCTATAAACTAGATATTTGTTGAAAACCCTTCTATATATGGCACCATATACTAAAGGCTTACTCATCGCCAACCATTTGACTGCTTACCAGATACTGAATTCTAGACATTTATATTAAAATACAAAAAAGGAAACTTGGGGTTTGGGGGGGGGGGATTATTAGTTCTTTCACATTTCTTGGGACATGTTAATCGTTCCCATTGCAACATTACAAAGAGTGGTAGTAAAGGTCAGAATGTTTAGATTGGGATTTTATGAAATAAAAAATCATAGAACCATAGAAAGGATGATTTAAATAGATACAGATATACATCTAAAGAAAGAATAACTAAAAAACCTGTGAAGAGCACTCTTCTTTTCCGGATAGACAAGGTCACAATAGTTCTCAAGGGAAGATTCTATGACAGAAGGGTCATCTGTAACTAATGTACCAAGTCCCTCTTCAATCAAAGGAAGCCTCTGTTACAAACAGCAACTAGTTACATGGCCAAGAAAAAGCAAGATGTTGCAATAAATATGAAAGGAAGACCAAAAGAACAAACTGCACTAAGTGCATAGTGGGTGGCAAGCCCACAAGCAAGCATTTCTGCACCATTCAGCTTCTCTCCCGTTAGAGCCAAGTATTCCCCTGCAAAGAAATGAAATAGATAAGCATCACATTTGAAGAAAAATAAGAGGAAATAGAGTGAATGAATCACTGCCAGTCAAAATGAATTTAAAACAAATAATAATGGGTCATCTCACATAATCTCAATTTTCGTGTCTCCTATATAGGCAGCTAAACTTAATTTTATGAGGAAACTACAACAAATAGAATGCACACAAGAATACCTATGTGGCCAGGTAAATGTGAAAGGTAAAAGGAAGCCCCAGCATCAGGATGGAAACCAATTAAAGTTTCCGGTGTGGAAAAAACCTGCAAATTTTTTTTTTCTTGATATTAGGAAATGTTAACATGGAACTCCCTACAACTCATACATAAATAAAATAAAGTTCGGAGAAAAAGAATGTCATATAGTAAAATGAACCAAAAACCCCACAGTTTATGAATTCATTCTAACAAATATAATGTGAACATTCTACAGAATGTGTAGACAACGCAAGGGAAATTTTCCTTTCTCTAATAGCCAGCACGTAGCCTTGCCTTAGTGCCCTGATAACTATATTCTCTAAGATTCTATGAGATGCAGGAAAAAGAAAGCTAAAAGTAAGAAACAGGTCAAGACCATGGAGAACCGATGACCTGATAGCAGCAAAACAAAAGTAAGAAGAATAAGCAAGAAAGCAATTTGAAACCTTAGCAGCACCAAGAGCCATTGACCCACAGCAGCACCATTAACAGAAGCTAATAATGAAAACATTTTGAAAGTATTCCATGACTGAATCTGAATTACAATGTCACCGCAGAACTTGCTTATATAGATCACTCCATGGTCCCACCCCAACTCTTACTTGAGCAATTAAATCCAGATTGTATAGAACTAACATCAAACAATTAAGAACCCCTAAAGTACCCCTACCAAGACTCAAATTCAAAATCCAACTAAGCGTAGGAAACCCAATTACAACGTACTTTTTTCTATTCATCACATCACTCAATTAATTAAGAAACGCAGAACTACAAAACCTAGAAAAACTCATAGTTATAACAAAGACTAAATGTTCACTAAAATTGTAAAGGCCTAAGATTCATAAGTAATATAACAAAAAAAAAAAAAAAAGGAATCTACTAAAACAGTAATAAAAAGAATCATAATAAAAAGGTCTTGCATCTTACATGTTTAACATAACTGATAACATTATTCACAGTTCTTGGATAAAGCAGGCATGTTGTTTGACATGTTCATTTCAATAAAGACTAATTATTAATCCCAACATGCAGACCACAAATCTTAATGCAAAAATCACGTTAGATACTTTCTTGACCATCTTTGAAAGCTATGCAGTTGCACATGGAATACATACCCCCTCAGCAAAGCCTATACTGTATGTCACAACAAAGCATTTAAAATCATCATTAAACATAAGGAACTCGACTAGGTTGTTTTACAAAGTCATTGAGAACCTGTTGAGAAAGGTAAATGAAGGAAATGCCACACACACACACACACACACACACACACAGAGAACACTAAATCCATGTATTTTTTATATATACATACAGTCTTCTCGGTTGCAACACGGAATGTCCCTGGGATTGAAACTCCTGCCCCACCCCCCATGGTAACACCATCCAAAATAGCCACCTAACAAGGAAAAATCATACAAGTGAAGGTTAGCATTGCCCTTATGTACCATACACTAAAGACAGAGGTGCGTAGGTTAAAACAAATTGTACTTAATGATTGCACAATTTATTCTACATGGGGATTTAAAAATGAGAATATAAAATTTATTGAAATAAATGTACAAGTGAAATTTTTTTGTTCTTAGTTCAAATTGCATATTACAACAACAAAGCGGGGTCAGGCTGAGTTTTTGTTGTAATATCCAATTTGAACAGAGAAAAAAATGTCACAATATTGCCCTCCAAAAAGAGATCTCCTGGTTTCATATCGACCAGGAGCTCATAGGTAATTGTATCTGTTGATATCATCATTTGGCAATTAGAGAACAACCTGGTGCAGAAGTACATTGACTTCATAAGCCATATTGCCATTCTACAATTTGACGCTAGCTTCATAGAGAAACACACCAAATGATTTGATCGTTTGCCTTCCAATCATTATAAACTTAAGAAATTAGGAAACTTATTCCTCCCCATCATCCCTTCTCATTTTAATTGATTGCGGCTTTCTCTCTTTTCTTTCACTGACAAATTTCAGTGACAAACCCAAATCTCTCTGCTGGTGTCCAAAACTCCTTACTCTAGTTTCTATTCATCGCAGTTTATCACCTAATTTAGCTTCTGGTCCAATATTAGAGTGTCAACAAGAAGCAGAGGACTCTTCCTGCCCTCTCCTAGTTCTGTCTAGTGCTCCGGATACACAACTTTAATCCAACCGATCAAGCAGTCATAGACCTAATCAAAGTAAATACTATCCCATTATGCTCCTTTTCTCCTTTTTTAGTTAGATCTTCCAATTCTATATTGAGCATTATTTTAATGCATTTTCCTTTTTTACCACTAGCATGTTATTTAGAGGGGTGCGAGGAGCATTAAAAAAAGGGGCGTATGGGGAGAGTCATAATGTATGCACCCTTACCCCCGGTTCACGGAGAGGCTGTTTCCCGACTCAAACCACGACCACTAGGTCGCCATAGGGAAGCCTTACCATTGTGCCAAGGCCTGTCCTCTGGGTGAGGAGCATAACCATTTTAAAATAATTCCCACCAAAATATGTCCCAACAACAAATGTCTGCAACCCAACTGCATATGCATATTTCATTTGCCCCAATGATGAAGGAAAGATAGATATTTACATGTGGCTTCATATATGTGCCAAGAAGGTATATAAAACTGTATAATGTCCTGAAGAATTCCTTACAATCTTCCATCTTCCCTGCATAGAATGACCCATAGATTACAAGAAAGATTATTTGCTAAACTAATAAAAGTTTGTCCAGCTACAAGAAAAGAAATGAATAAAGGGATAAACTTGGAAGAAAAGCATCATCAGTGATAGTCCACTAAATGAAATATATACTTTTACCCCCCTATTTCAAGACCGCTGATAACAGGAATTTGGGTATTGAAATATTTCAAAACACAGATGAAAGAGAACTGGTTGAAGTGCAACATTCTTTGAGTCATAAATTATAAAAAGAAAGGGAAGAAAATGACTTGTTTTACCTTCATTTAGTAATCGAAAGAGGGTAACAATGTCTCCACCGGCACAAAAAGCCCTGCCACTGCCCTTGAGGTTCCAAAAATGATGTCAAAATGAGGCCTTTACATAACACGAATAGAAAGAAGCAAAATACACTAAAAGCAGATAAGAAGAAAGTAGAAGAAATGAAAGGAATGGAAGACACCGGAGACCAAAAACAGAACAGAACCACTAACCTTCATCACGACAAAACCAATATCAGGATTTTCTTCCCATGACTCATACAGTTTTTTCAAACGCGCCGCCTGAAGATAACATAAAAAGTCAAGGACTTAATGGAATAAGCAAAATAAAAGAGACCCAAAAAGCAAAACTATAAAAATAGAGCAAAAGAAGAACACCATTGTTGTGGTAAGAGCATTGAGGGCGAAGGGTCTGTTGAGAATAGCTGTTCTGGAATGATCTTTACCTTCTACTAGCACCTGAAACGTCAAAATAGATATAGTTGGGCGATCATAGTTTATAATTGAAAGGATTATGAACTGGAAAACTCACTTGATTGTTAAGTTCTTCGCTATAATCTGGGTTGATGGTATGGGCGCAGAGGTTTCTGTGATAGGGGAGAAATCTGGGAATTCCAAGAGAACGCTTGAGTAATAACCCTTTCAAGCTCTGCATTTTCCAATCGTCGTACTCGTTTCTTCCCACCTCGAGAACGAAAAGAAAACCTCTTAGACGCAGTTCAGCCCCGAGTAGAGTTTGTAGCTGAGGCCTTAAGGGTCGAACTCGATCGAAGGGAAAGATTGACGACTGGTGCAATTCCACAAACGGATTATTAGTGACAGCGTGAGTGAGGATCTGGCTCCTCTCCAGAGTAGTCTTGGGATGTCAATTGGACGGTTCGGTTTGGTTCGGATTCGGTCGGGTTGAATTGGTTTTGATTTAGGAATGAGGGAGATCAAAACCAATCCATTAAGGAGTTTCGGTTTTTGGTTGATTTCAGTTTCAATCTGGTTTGGTTTTAGTTTATTTCAATTTTTTAATATCAGTTTAGATCAGTTTATTATTGGACTTGAACCATAATGAATCTTACATTCATAACTTATAGTGACAAGATTTGATGAAAAACACACTTTAAATTTATGTTTAAATCATGATTTATCATTGTAAGGGAAAAATAATTAATATTGAAACCTAATATTCAATGATTTGTAACAATTCCCCTAACAATAAAATTTTTCGCATTTATATTGTAAAAATTGGTTGGTCAATTCACCAATTTATAATCTCAAAATCTTTTTTTTTTTTTTCGGTTTCATTCAATTTGGTTTCGATTTGATTATTGGTTGGTTCGATTTAGACCGATTTTTAGTCGGTCCGAACATACCTCAGTCCAAAACCAATCTAATAAGGATCGGTTTGGTTCGATTCAAATTTTATTGGTCGATTTCGATCAATTTTATCGGTTTGGGCCTAGGTTTTGACACCCCTACTGTAGACTCCATAGAGGACATTGCCCATAGACCTCTATCTGCATGACACGTGGATTCTATGAACCAACGGTCAAGAAGAAATTCTCTTATGCCTCCAACCTCCACAGCAAGCGCAAAATGATTGCACTATCCCGACTCCTATGTGTGGTGAAGATGTTCCAACATGTTCTCCCATTGGCCTAGCATGCTGGTGTTTTGTGCACTAGATTGGCAAGATTCTCCCATTGGCCATGCATGCTGATGAATTACCTATCTTTCTATTTGTTGAAGGTTTAGAATCCTCTTCATTGCTCTTTGACACATCCAATCACGGATGGGATGAAAGAACATGTCGGTTGAGGAAAATTTGGTACCTAATTAAAAGTTTAATAGCATGAGGTTCTCACTCATCCCTAAACTTTTCCCACAAATCCATTTTTAAGTGTCAAACTGTCAATACCCGTCGTGGTAGATTAAATGAGTCCATGTTTTGGGGAGAAGTAGAACCCTAGATCCTTTGGTCACTTTTTCAGCCGTACATTAGCTTTTAAAATTCAAAGCTTTTCATAGTTATAAAACAAGCTCGGTACCTAATGGTGGGATGACTCAAGAATGACATCAGCATGCATTGGCATTAATGGAAATGCATGTCAGTACGCTTGGTTGGATGTTGATTGAATTAGGTTATAAAATTTAACATGTGGTTAATTTGTGTCAATAATATTTTTTAATCGATAACATTTAATTCTTCATCCTTCCATTCTTTAGGGAGATCGAGTGAGCTAACAATGAAGTATTTGGAAAAATACATTAATAAAAGGGAAAAGGACATGCATGCTAGTAGAATACCCAGGTATCAGGTATGCTAGCAAGTCTTGCCCATTGGATTAGAAAGGTCAAATCTAGACCGTTGGATACTTGTTGTCTTAACCTAACCTATCTAGTCCCGAGTCCCGACGCTCTACTGTCACTCTTCTTCTCTCCCACTATTTCGGGGGATCATTCACTTGGCCCTAACCCTTCTCCGACCGGCAATCCCTAACCCTAACTCTTCTCCAGTGGAGACTGGGAGAGCAAAGCTTATTGGGGATGATGCTCATGATCGCAACATGGTTGTGGCGGTGGGCAGGAGGTGGCGGAGAAGAACATATGGTGGGTTCATTATCGTTATGGTCATTTAGGAGCCACCGCATACATTTACTCTGGAATTGATTCGTGAGATTTGTGATCGCTCTTTCCTCTTGCCTCGCTAGCCCTCGAAATCCCCTTGAGTATTCAAAGAAAAATTGTTTGATTATTCAATGGATCAAGCAATGTGTTGATTTGTCTTTTCAACTCAAGGTCTCCTTCAAAAGAGCTAGAGTTAGCCGAGTAACTCAAGCAAGAGTTTGTGACAGAAAAACGGAAGACTGGGGCATGATGGAAATCAGAAACGGAATACAACCCAAAAACGAGCTTCCTTTCTCTTTCTTCTGATGGTGGCTAGCACATCATATTTGTTGCAGCTACTCCACACTGTCACCTTTTGTAGATTGTAATCCACTGTTACTGAATATATCCCTACAGATCCAAGTGCAAACTTAGTAATAGCTTGTAAGAAGACTTACCAACTAACTATTAAGGGAAACCTGGTTCATCAACGGTTGTTCTACATACCTTTGAAATGGGACAAGGCCTTCTTTATTTTTCTGCCGCAACTGTAAGAGTATAGAGGCACCATCATTTCTACTTGTTGTGGCTCCACACTCTTGCAACCTGGTACAATTTGCAGGTCGTTCTCCATTGATGATCCATGGAGAGAACGAGAGAGATGAGGAAAATGGTGGTCGGCCGGAGAAAGGTTAGGGTTAGGGATCACCGGTCGAATAAGGGTTAGGGTTAGATGCATGATCGTCGAAATAGTGAAGGAGAAGAAGAGTGACGGTAGAGCATCGGGGCTGGGTAGGTTAGGTAAGACAACAAGTACCCAATGGTTTAGATTTGACCCTTCTAATCCAACGGTCAAGACTTACTAGCATACCTGATACCTGGGTATCATGCTAGCATACCTATCCCTCTCCCTTAATAAAATTTTCTTTTTCCACCATCTATTTCTAAAGGGATTTTACAGATTCCTCTTAAAAATATTCCACTACTTAATAAATGGATTTATACGTTAACTGGAAATGGTTTGTTGACTACTCATGATGTATTGTGAATTAGAGCGTAATTTTAGAAATAGTAAATTCTAGAAATCTCTTTTGGTCTTTGTCTACTCATTCTACTAAACTTAAATTATTTTAACTAGAAATGGTATGTTGCCTACTCATGATGTTACAAAAGCAATTGTGAATTAGAGAGCAATTTAATGTACGTATTATGTCTATAATTCAGGGTGAGCCTGTGGCACAATGGTTAAGTTATATTATTACAATCTATTGGTCACAGGTTCAAAACTTGGAAATAGCCTCTTTTGCAAAGCTAGGGGTAAGGTTGCGTACACACTTGTCCCTCTCAGACCTTACAGTACACAATAGAATGGGTTCGCTTCCTCCCTTCCTTTCCCTTCTCCAATATAGAAATGGGCATATTTGCTGTAGAAACATAACCCTAAAATGATGCAGAAGATAATAGAAAAACAAGAACATCGTACACCAACATTTACTCCATTCATTAATTTTCCTTTCCCTTCCCTTCCCTTCTCCAATATAGAAAATAGCATATTTATTGTAAAAACTCAATCTAAAACGATGCAAAAGATAATGAAGAAACAAGCACATCATACATCAACATTTACTCCATTCATTAATTTTATTGCAGTGAGCTATATAAATAACGATGAAAGAGTGTCAAGGAAGCAAATGGCCGTACAAAAGCAGCCACATACTAATGGTGTGCATGACTTTCTATCTTTTGAAGTGCATAAGGATAACAAAATGATCATCTTACCCCATATTGAATGCTTGAATGCATATTTCCATTTAATTTCTTATTAAAAAGGTTATTGAGAGAAAAAAAAAAAAAAAAA
>NC_056564.1:21040595-21056991 GCF_013358625.1 Macadamia integrifolia
CGCGTACTTTTTGTTTCTCTTGATTCTTGTGCTAGTCTCGGAACAGTAGCTTCTCGAACCCCCATTCCTTGAAATGTTCAAACCCATCAGAAATTTCAGAAAGATGAGACAAAATAAAATTAAATTTAGCTTCTCCAAATCCAAAATTTCAGATCTGTGTCATAATTGGCTACTTACTTGGAGTAATCCTGAGTCGAATCATTCAGGCAGAGCTTGTATCTATAAGGTATGCATCTGTAGAAAATGGAGCTGCCCACCAAAATTAGGAAAAATTGCAATCCTTATGGGAAGTTTAGGGCGAGAGATTTTACAAAAATCTAGAATCGGCCAAACTCAAGAAACCCATTTCTAAATTTCTCATTCCCTTCAAATACAATCAAGAAATTAAGAACCCACAAAGGGGAAGAAACAATCCGTACCCAACGACAAGCCGATGCCCATCTCTCTAGCTGCAAGTGTCTTCCCGTACAAGAAACCAAAGAAACCATTTTTTCCAGATTTGCAAACAGAGATTGCGAATGTAAAGCCGATTGGTTTGGGGAAAGAAACTAAGAAGAAATCCTTAACAATGTCTGGTGAGTATCTGTTAAACTTTTCCTTATCTTTAGGATATCAATAGGAAACGGCTTCTTTGTTCTCTAATTTGAGAGAGAGAGAGAGAGAGAGAGAGAGATGGGTAATGGCGGTTTTGATGGAAAAGTGAGTATGTGCTTGTCATGGATAAGGGAGAGCTGCTCTCTACCTTTTAATAGCAGTGGGGATGAGCCATGAGCGCATGAAGCATACATGGAAATTAATAAAATAATCAATAATGGAAAGAAAGAAGAGAGTGGTAGGCATCACTCCTCCTGCGTCATGAAACACAAAATGTGAGCTCAGCCTGAAGAACCAAGCATGTTAGGCAATCCATTCCTGGCGCTCAGGTTCTCATATAAGGATTGTCCCATTCAGTGGGGACGACTTCTTCCCCAATTCGAAATAGGTAAGGGGAGAACAAACGAAGGAGAGAGTGATAAAAGAGATTAGGTGAATAAAGGGGTATTTTTGGTATAATAAGATAATGGTGTTTTATTCATAAGGGTTAAACTGTCATTTTATAGCATCACTTAACACTGACCAACGGCAGGGGGTCTGAGTTTAATTTGATGAAAAAGAGGGGGTGTTCCTATAATATTGGCATTCTCTAAGGGGTGGCGTTGTAAATTATCCTTAATTTTATTACAATGAACTATACAGATAAGGATGAAAGAGTGTCAGGGAAGCAAATGGCCGTACAAAAGCAGCCACATACTAATGGGGTGCATGACTTTCTATCTTTTGGAGTGCATAAGGATAACAAATTGATCATCCTACCCCATATTGAATGCTTGAATGCTTGAATGCATATTTCCATAGAGTTCTCTCTCCTTTTATTTTCTTATTAAAAAGGTTATTGAAAGAAAAGAAAAAAACTGCAATATAACCTTATCCCATTCTTCTTCGTCTTTCCTTTTGTTCTGTTTTTTAAGGGGCGTGGGGGGCGTGGAAATCCCTTTTCTACAGTAAGAGAAGGAGAGATGCACGTGGTCAAATTTCTATTAAACAAAAAAAAAGGTCAAATTGACCCAAAAACATCCCTTGCCCTTTGATGTAAGCAGACCATTTGGAATGTCTAGAGGGCCATAAATGAGAATCAACCATAAAACCGGTGCATTACAGACAATCAGTTTAAGTGCTTCCACGTGTCCCAACAGTTACTAGCGGTTGAAATTTGAAAGAGATCGAGTGATGGTCGCGCCCTTCGTATCGCAGCGCCCGGGTTACCTCCATTATATAATAAGACCTCCTCATCCTCCTCCATTTTCTCCTCCTTCCCTCTCTCAATATTCTGTATGCAAAGAAACGCCTCCACGGAGTTGCAGTTACAGATGAATAGAATCACTAATACCTTGAAAGACATCTCATCCACAATCTCTCCTAACATGTCTTCCTCCTCACTAGGCTCTCGCTTCGAGCAATCCATAACAATGGCCGCTCTCCGGTCATATCTCGCAGAGTTCATCTCCACTTTCCTCTTCGTTTTTGCCGCTGTGGGATCCACCATGTCTACCCGTGAGTTCTCTTTTCCAGTGAGTTCTTTTTCTCTAATTTGTAAAAAATAATAATAATAAATAAAAAAATTTAAATTAAAAAAAAAAGATAAACATATAAATCAATGATTGTATCATTATAATTTTATCTCATTATGTTTTCTTTACTATTTGTTTTCCTTTACTAACATCCAATCATAACCACAGAAAACTCAAAATAACCTCAATGAACCAACTTGGTCCAACCAAATTGAACTGGCTTTTGGGTGGGTGGTTTGTTGTGAAATACTGTTGTCGCCAATTGTTTCCTTTTTATTAACAGGTAGGCTAACTCCGGATACAACATCAAACCCATCCAGTCTTGTAGCCGTAGCAGTAGCAAATGCATTTGCCTTATCGACGGCGGTTTATATCTCTGCCAATATTTCCGGTGGCCACGTAAACCCGGCTGTCACCTTCGGAATGGCCATTGGCGGCCACATCAGCATCCCCACGGCCATGTTCTATTGGGTGGCACAGTTGTTGGGCTCCGTCATGGCTTGCGTACTCTTAAGAGTGACCACTGTCTCACAAGTATGAAATATTTCACCTTTAATCTTTGTCATCATTCGGATTTCCCCTGACCCGACCATGGATTCGGGTTTTTTTGCAGGCGGTACCTACACATGGAATTGGAGAGGAGATGACGGGTTTCGGGGCGGCGGTTTTGGAGAGTGTCATGACATTCACTTTGGTGTACACATTTTATGCGTCCGGTGACCAAAGAAGAGGGTTCTTTGGGGTCATTGGCCCGGTTGCTATCGGGCTTATAGTCGGAGCCAATATCCTTGCAGCCGGTCCCTTTTCGGGTGGGTCGATGAACCCGGCATGCTCATTTGGATCTGCTCTCGTAAGTGGGCATTTTAAGAACCAAGCGGTTTATTGGGTTGGACCAATGATTGGTGCTGCAGTTGCTGGTCTTCTTTATGAGAATGTAATATTCCCTCCTCAACCTACTGATTCATCACGGGGTTTGGTTATGGAGGGAATATGAGTCTAGTTTTTCTTCATTTTATTTTCTTTTCTTTTCTTTTTATTGTCGAAATTCTTGTTGCCTACAATAATAACCCCATATATTATTCAATATAATATTACAAATTTTAACTTTTTAGGGTTCATAAATCTTAGAATTTTTTAGTATAAGTATTCAAATTTTAACTTTTTAGGGTTCAAAGTTTGTGACTCCAATGCTGGGCAATCTCTTGGCTATCTTTCTTCTTAGCCTCTTTTCACATTGTACCATTATGTAATTGTGTGTTACAATGTCGAGAGCGAACAGTCAAGTGGGGCGGCTCCATGATCACAAATGGTTTGGAGCATGGGAGTGTATAAGAGCATCAATTTCATCATTGATGATTATTTCACTTAGTGACATCACATGGGACTGCCATTTAAGGAACTGGAATCAAATTGGCAAAATCGGCTGAAACCATCTTAGGTTTGAAACCAGACCAACTTGTTTTTCTCGGATTTAGCTAGGTTGATTCCAGCCAATTCTGATTGGATCAAAATCAGAATTAGTGCATATTAAATCCAAAGCTGGATCAAAATCAGAATACATAAACTGACCCGAATACCTTGATTAATAAAAAAACACAAAGAACTTGTCTTACTCTTCGGTCTCTCTATTTAATTTGCCATTTCTTTATCATCTCTTCTTGGTTGATGTCAGCAAAAGAATCCTTTCAGTTGATGACTGGGCCGGGTTCTCTTGTTTCAATAACTTTGGTCTCAACTCTCAAATGTAGAGTGGTCCCACAGCTGCGAGAAGATCCATCCACCGACCTCTTCCTTTCATGGATTTCTTTAATGGCTTCGTATCATACACGCTTCACGCTTGTGTATTGCACGCATTGAATTAATATTTGATGTCCAAGCCCAAGATTTTAGATACCAGTGACAGATCTTCTTCTCTAGATTTTTTTCATATGTGCTATATAGGAAGAGAAGTTAATTTTACCTACCCTTCATCTCATCATAGTTCTTCAGGTTCTTCTTCCCTAGTTTTACTGGGTTGATGAAATTTCCTTGTTAATCTAATTGATAAACCAGTATTATTTAGGTGTAGTACTATATTAATTCTTGTTTGGTCTTGTGTCTGGAATTTTGTGTTGGTTCACATAGTTATTATTAAGTTTGTATATATTTAGGGCGGGTTTTGTGTCCATTATATATTCAATGATAAAATTGTATTTGTGTGGGGATTTTAGGTTTCTAGTGTGTCTATATATATATATATATATATATATATATAGAGAGAGAGAGAGAGAGAGAGAGGTAAACTCTAAGAGGATATGCAAATGAGATCATAATGTGAGATGGAGAGTGGTCTAGAGTTGTTATTTTTGGCTAATGAAAAATTCTTTGATCCTTTCGATGCCTCCATTAGCACTGACACCGACAAGCTGAATTGAACTAGTTTCTCTTTTGGGGGTTAAAGTTGGATCAACTTGGGTCCAAAAAGGAAGGATTTGAATTTTTTTTTTTTTTTATTATTATGAAATTTTATATTAAAGAGAAGTGAAAAAATATAACTCAAAAGCCAAAAGGAATAACCCAGTGACAGATTCCTAGTAAAAGAAAACAAAACAATCAAATAAAAAGGAAACAATAGAACTAAGATAATGGAGTGACAAAACAACCAACCAAAGGGGGAGGGATATATCAAAACCCAAGGGAAGACTAAACAACCAACCACAAGGGAGAGATACATTAAAATTTGGTGCGGGTGGGGGACAAAGAACAAGGATGAACATATGATACAATAAAAAACTAGGGGAAAAAAAAGAGGTCCCATGAATATGTGTGAAGCATATTTCTACTAGTATCAAGAAAAATAATACAATTGCGGAGGATTTTATTTCTAACAATAAAAGATATGGTGGCCCAAATCTTCTCAATAGAACGTGATTAGGTGGTCCGTCTTCTTTTATTTCTTTTTCATCGGATATGATTAATTAAACACTATATTAAAAGCCAACTTACCAAAAACGTCATATATAGTTTTGCCGCTGAAGATTTTCAAGATCCACCTCCATTTTATGTCAAAAGAAAAATAACTCTTGGAGATACCAATATTTTCTAAGGAGAACCCCCCAAACACACTTGGAGAAGGGACAAGAAAGAATAAATAGTCCACACTTTCAATGGAATTCCAATAAAGACAACAAAACATAATTCTTTGAAGAAGAAACTCCTAGGTGAGAAGGGAATTGATCATAGTTTTCCAAACAATAAATGAATACCTTAGGATAAAAAGAACATAATTAGGTAGCTAAGTTCAAAATGAATGCTCTTAACTGTTATCCTATTTGTTCATGCAAGGTCCAAGTGACAAAGAAATGTTAGTTCAGTAGCAGATAAATTAGCAAAGCCTGTTGCACCAACTTGAAGTTCAAGAAATTGGGATTTCCGACAAAGGCCTAGATTTCGATTAATGTAATTTCCTTTTTAATTGGATTGCTCCCTCTGTTGATGGTGATGCTGATTGTTGATATTTAGAGGAAAAAAAAATCCAAGTGTGGCATGAACGCCTACATCATTGGTGGTGAATCAATTAAAAATTGAGACCTAAGAATTAAATATTTGGAATCGAATTTGGGATCAATCTCCATCAATTACAATTCAAATGATATCAGAAAAGAGGCTGATTATCCATGTAAAAATAGAAAGTGGTGTTCAAAAACACATCATAAATATGAGCCCTCCATTTTACAGGTTTCTTTTATTATTCTAAACTGTTTGTTCTTACTCAGAGTTGGGAGATTGCAAGGTAATATCTAGAGTTCTCGTACACATGCATTAACATACATAGGATATGTGCTAATACATATAAGGATAATTGATCAAATTATAATATAGAATTTAACGTGATAAATATGAGTCATATGTGTCCTCTCTATCCAATGGTCAGAATGGACAGATCATCCATCCACATGGTTAATTAAATGTCTTGTGATATTTGGAAAAATAAGAGACCTTTGTTATAATAACAATTCGTCAAAGGAAAAACAAAAATTTCCATAGAAAAGGGCCAAAGAGGTGATTATCTACAGTTTTTTATTTTTATTAACATTAGGTCAAAGTTTACAAATAAAAACCTTACAAAAGCTTGACCACCCCACACCCCCCCCCCCCCCAAAAAAAAAAAGGCTTACAAAAGCTACAGACTCCATGGATTTGATGCTTACAAGAAAAAAAAGGCTTGACGGAATTGGAAACGCTTCATTTATTCCACAAAGAAAACTTCAAATCCTCAGATTCACAGATACGAAGCTAGAGAAGACAGAACTAAGGATAGTCTTGAGAGGAGACGGGGGAATAAGATTCAATGAAGATGCCACCATAAACCAATCCGGCCAAACCACCTCCAATGAGTGGACCAACCCAGTAGATCCAGTTACCTGCAAAATCTCCACTTACAACAGCCGGTCCAAATGATCGAGCCGGGTTCATTGAACCACCACTGAAGGGACCAGCAGCCAAGATGTTCGCACCCACGATGAACCCGATTGCGATCGGAGCAATTGTCCCGAGTGATCCCTTCTTTGGGTCAGCGGCGGTTGCATAGACGGTGTATACCAATGCGAAGGTTATGACGATCTCCATCACGACGCCGCCGATAGAGGACATGCCGGCAGCAACACCGTGGGTTGGAATGGACTGCCAAAATCAGAACAAAAGAACCGGGTCAGGTGAACTAGGTTCACTTATTTTATTTCATAATATTTCTCTGTTGGAAAACCAGGTTATGATTCAGGATAATTACTCAAGTCAAGTAAAAAAAACATGAAACCTAATGAAGAATTAGTAAAGACTTCCCTAGGTTTAATAATGTTTAGACCAAGTTTGAGCAAGTTCGGGATTTTATTGACTCGATATTTTTACCTGAATCATGTGGAATTCACCGAGTCTTTTTTTTTCTTTATTGTGTAATATACTATACATAGATCACGAGTTTGATCTACAACTAAACAAAACCCTACCATTTTTGTTTCTCGTCTTTCATATGAGCTTATTTTTTTCTTCTCACTTCATCAAGCAACCATAGATGCCCTCAGTCTCTCCTCACTTAGGTTGTGTTTGGTAGCCAAGAGAAAAAAAGAAAAAAAATACACTTTTTATACTTTTTTTCTTTTGGTTAAGAATTTTTCCTTGCACTTGATATGTCTTCACTCTTCACCCAAGAAAAGAGTCCCCTTTCAAATTCAAAAATCTTTTTGGGAATTATAAAAAAAATTTTTGCTCCCCCAAAAAATTTCTTGCCAAAAACACAAGAAAACATGAGAAAATATGAAAAGATAATAAGACAAAAAATAAATGATTACACAATGATTTCCTATGTGTCTATCTCTCTCTTAAAATTCAAAATTTTTTGAATTTCTTTCTTTTCTTTTTTTCTCTTGATAACCAAACATACATACTCTTTTTATTTTCTCATTGTTTCCTCTGTTTTCTTCAGTGTTCTTCTGTTTTCTTCTGTTTTCTTTTCTTTTATAGATTCTTTTTTCTTTTCTTTTATTTTCCTCTTTTGGCTACCAAACATAGCTTTAGAGTACGAGAAGAAAAGAAGATAATAAAAATCAGGGCAAGAGAATGCTATCCGCTAGTGTTGGTACACGCCAGCCGACATGGCCAATGGGAGGGTGCACGTAACCTTTAACACAGGAAGTATGGTCTTTTCGCATTCATTATGTCTAGGCATAAACACATACCTATGGGTAGCGTTCTTTTAAAAAAATAATAATAAATAAATAAATCATCCTAACTTGGTTTGACCCACCAACTCATTCGGTTCCTGAAAGGACGAGTCGAGTCGAGTCAAATCAAGAAAGCTGCTTTTGATCGATAGAAGAATTTTTATACATACCTTGCCATTGGTGACGAATTGGAGGAGGAAGCAGGCGACGACGGAGCCAAGAAGTTGGGCAATCCAGTAGAAGATGCCGGACAGGATGGTGATGTTGCCGCCGACGGCCAATCCGAAGGTAACTGCGGGGTTCAAGTGGCCACCTGAGATGTTTGCTGCAATGGAAACACCAACAAACAATGCAAATGCATGTGCTAAGGCAATGGCTACCAACCCAGCTGGTTCTAACGCTGCATCTGATGTAAGATCACTGTAAGCAATAGCAGAGCCAACACCAGCAAAGACAAAAAGAAGAGTGGCTATGAACTCAGCCAAGTAAGACTTCAAGGAACCAACAGTAAAGGAGTCCCCAAAGCTTCCAAATGCCAACTTCACCATTTTTAGATGCTGATGGGCTTGTGGACTCTCTCTCTCTCTGATTCACAGAGGCAATGGCACGGGGTGTGTGTTTATATAATGTACTAAGATAGAATAATTAATTAGTAACACATTGGTCGACGGCACCGGCCATGGGACCCACATGAGAACAAAGAATAGTGATTGATTAGAACATGTTTTGTTTAGGGACGTTAATCTCTTGATTTATATATGATCAAGTGGAAATGGACCGCATGATTAGATACCGGCCAACCGGCCTTGATTTTTTTTTAAGCCTTTATTACTCCATTATGAGCATCAAGACAACTACCTAACTAGTAATTAATGGGTCAAGAGTTCTGAGTTGCACATTTAAAATGGATGGACTTAAGAGGGTCATGATCAGGGAGAAAGCTCTGGAAACCCTAATAGAGATAAGCACGTCGTTAGGGGATTAGTATTATCCAGACAATGTTCCATATTCCATGCCTCCATCTGATCCTATGTACTTACGTTGTTGACGTAAGTTGTCTTTATCAGTCACTCAAACCCACATTGAACCGGTTCTTGACCCGACCCACTAACTTTTCCAAGTTTAAATTCTCTTGGTTTTTCTCTCTAAATTTGTAGGACCCAGTCTCTCTTAACCGCCATGAATCTCGTCACCATGGATATCTTGACATGTTGATTAGAATGGGGAAGGGTATTTTCGACTTTGAACAACTAAGGATGAGAGTTAATTATGACATAGGAATCCAATCACAAGTTTACAACACCAATAGTGAGATGATTCTAACTTTTTTCACAATTCAGATCCTCTTCGGTTGATGAGACGCCTAGCACAGCATCCAATGGTTAGAAAGACTCGGTACACACCCCAGATCCTCCTAACCATAGGATATCTCAACAACTAGAGAGGATCTGAGTCCTCTTTTCCATGGGTGAAGAAAAATTCAATCCATATTTCTTAATCATGCTATGGCTACATAAAATATACTAGCCACTGATAACCAATATATATATATATATATATATATACTAACCACTTGTGGGAAGATGAGAAGTCAAGAAACAATAACAACTCTGAAAACTAGGTATTAGCCTTGTTTAAAAACCTAGAATTGAGCATGGGATTGGCTTTATTTTTATAGATGATTGGCTTCCATTTTGAACCAATTATTTTCATAGATTTATTATATATTGTAGGTCTTACTACAAAAGATATGTTTCATTGATTTTCTACTACTATTTTATTGATTAAAAGAAGGAAAAAATAAGGTCAAGTGTATTCATAGCCACGTGGCAAGAATCAGGTATAAACTCTTTCCAAAAATAAACTCCAATTTATGGATTGAATTGGCTATAATTATCCATCACCACTTGCCTAATAACCTCCTAATTTATGGACCATAAATCAATGTAATCTTGTATTTCTAAGTTGTTTTTCTTTCTTTTTTTTGGGGGGGGGGGGGAGGGGGAGTATGATTCCCATTGGGCACACCTTAGGCCACTCACATGGGAGTGTTTAGTGCTCTTCACTACTTTCAGTGAAAGTTGAATGATTCTCATTTAACCTCGGTATGACCTGGTCCATGCGGTTGTGGGGTCAGTATGGGCCTACGGGACTAGTCTGAATACCTGTCGTTAACAAAAAAATAAATAAATAAAAATTGAGAGGGGGGAATTGTATAAGATTTTTTTGAAGACTACAAATAAATTCCTTTACGTTATATTTGTCACATAATAAATTTTGAAGAGGTTAAAATTCTGTGGATAAATTGATCCCAATATTTACTATTCATATGTTAAGTTTATGCCCAAATAGAGTTTGTCAAGTAACAAAAACAAATCATTTAAAAAATTGAGGGAGGGTTTTTTTTTTCTTTTAAAGGAAAAATTAGGAGAATACCACAAGAGATTAAAAAAAAAAATTCAATACATAAGAAGGATTGAATTAAACTATAAAATATGACATGTGACTAAAAGATCATCTTCTCTCTAGTCTCTACCCAACAGTTAGAACAACGTACCACCAGTCTACATGTGGAAAACAGATATGCTAAACCAAGTATTTGTTTTTTGTTTGCCAGAACAAGGGGATTTTTTATTATATTGTTTAATGTGCTTAGCATTTTGGATAGAAGTATATGGCTGATAAGTACCATAGGAGGATATTAAATCCTCCCATAGGTAACGTGTTAACTTGCAATCAAGCTTATGATAGGTTTTGTATCAAGTTCATAGAAATGGTCAAAATTTCGGATTTAAATTGTGTCCCAGCTGCATTTAATGGCTGGGAGAACCTGAGGTACACATTCTTGTGTTGAAATGCATGCTCAAGTCCTTCCATTTGTCAAATGCCACACTAGAACACCCAGCAACTGGTGGAGAAGATCTAAATTTAAAATTTCCATCCTCCAATGAATCGTAGCTCTAAGGCCACTTCCATGATCATTCATTGTATAGAGGGAATCAAATCCTCCTGCAAATCATAGCACACTTCATTAAAAAAAATTTTTAATAATAATAATAAAATAAAAATAAAAATAAAAATAAAAATCTATTGTAATGATTCTACAGCGATGCAATCCAATTAATCAAATGACAAAAATCTCATAAACTAAAGATGGGGCTTGTGGGTTGGAAACTTGGAATCAATTTACTGGATGGGTTGTTGCTGACGATGGGGTTTTCAGTGAAAGAAGCCGCCCCACTTACGTGCAAGTTTAGGTTGTCATTATATTTAGTTACATATTGCCTTGTTAATTGTATGGTCCAAGAAACAGATCAGTTGGCATGATATCTCTTAGTGGCTGGGGTCTCTACTAAAATAGAAAATTTCTTAGTTCATTAGGTCTAATTGTAAGCACTAGGCAGGGCCACATGCAATGTAGGCCGATGCCAAACAGTAATATTCTACATTTCCAATACCAAAGGTGAAGCACCTAGGGATCCTCTAGTCACTGGGCGGACTAGCGAGAGAGAAAAATAGAAATTGGAGTGGTGTGGTGTGGGCCTAGTGTTTCAAAATTCATAATAGGATTGATTGAATTGGCCGATTCTGATTCTGGATGTTCCGATCAGGCCAATTTTAAGGTTTTTCTCACCGGATTGCTCGGTTTTCAGATCTGTAGACCCGATTCCAATATTCCTGAGACCATTTCCAGCCGATTTGATACCTGGTTCGGTTTCTGAAAAAATGCAGAGCTAGATTCTCACTGGATCGCTAGATTTCAGATCTGAAAAATGATGGGTGCAACCAAGTTCAATTGGTCTACTTTGACTCATTTTTGGTATGGTTTGGAAAACTCAATTCAATGAAGCCTCTACAGTAAACCACTTTCCAAAGAATCCCATTACTAAGCTAAGTTCAACTAAATCATAGTCCCAACCATTTGGCACTAACCTCTCAGCACTCCAGCACACCTGAATCGAGAGGAAAACATAAGCACCAGCGTTTTTTTTTTTTCACCACAGAAAAGGGTGTATCCAATGCACGACTCTCACATGTGTAAAGTCAGGAGGCGAAAACTCCACACCCTTTTCCCTAGAATGTCGAGAGGTTGCTTGACCACAGCCCACAACATTTGTACCTTACTGTTTGACCAAACACGCCCCTTTTTCACCACCTCTCAAAAGAGCACTACCTGGTGATCAGTTACTTAGCACAGTTCGTTGGCACATGGTGCAGTAGAGCACTTGCACCGGTCTAAGACTCCTGCTCCACATCTAGTCCCCACCCCCTTTAACCCCATACTTTGAAACCACAGCAGGGCTGATTATCAGCAGACTCGCACCCATCAGGACAAAAAATAGAAAACTAAGTACATTCATCTACCAGTTGTTAACCTACAAGATAAAAGATCAGAGTGTTCAGGCTCAAGAGAAAAAAGATGTCCAATACATTAGGTGGATATGACCATCCAACAGAGTTTGAGTAGGCACCATTCTTTGCACCATCCTTGTCGAGTTAGATAATTTACCAATAGATCATAAAATAGGGCGAAGGCCGGCCAGCTTCACCCATTCTCATTTGATGTCAATGCCATATACCTGTCACAATAAATACAAAACGCGTAATAAGATTATATACCTGTTGGATGTCATGACAAGCAAACCAGGCTGCAAGTAGGTTGCAAGCCACCACCTTGGATATTCTTTTTTTCTGCAGACTCAACCCCCAATACCAGGAGTTTCCATACACACTGAGGAATAAAGAAAAAATGTTCATACCACTGAACAAAATAAGATTAATATAAACCTCTATGAAATATTACATCTACCAAAGAAGAAAATTGAATTTCTTTTTCCAGGTTCTCTCCTAAAAGTCCTTTAATTAATATGTACAGAGACTGCACAGGTGTAACTGTCTTGTCACCCAAAAACTACTGGGTTTCTTGAAACTTGAATGGCAGCACAAAGAACTCCTCTCATTCATGGATATTCCCTGTTACAACATTATCGTCAGCATCGAACTTGGAACTATCACACGAACAGATTTTGGATTTGCACTGCAGTATTTACAGCCTACACAAACTATACACAACCCTTCCCCCCCACACCCCCCAAAACTAAAAAAAAAAAAAAAAAATTTTAAATAAACAAATAAAACCCCAATTTTTTTTTAAAGAGATTAAAGCTGTTGGAGACAATGACAGGTATCACATTACAATGAAAGGTTTACACAAATGTAGAGAACAGGAATTTACCCTTTGATGATACCACACTCCTGTGATGGGATTTGGTACTTTTGTCATGTGAAACAGCAGGTATCTTTGAGATAACCAGGGAGCTCTGTAGCCCTTCTAATAGCTGCGGGCATCAGCATCCACACAAACATGTTAACAATCGACTTGAATATGTGAGTGCACACAGCATAAGCATAACTATCTTTACAAGAGCATAGCCAAAAGCATCAATAAATGGGTAGAAGGGGACCAATTCTGGCTTGTGAGCTCAATCCCTCATTTGATGGGGGATCCAAATATCATCCATTACGAAGCTGCTCCCGAAATGCATGCCATGTGTATAATGTTTTCCATACAAAAGGTTCACAATCCATAAAACAGAACACAGATCACCCCATACATTAACTAAGGGATGTATTTCATTTTCAAGAAAGCAAGGCATAGAATCAGAAAGGAACATGTTCAAGGCATAAACTGCAAAGCTATGAAAAAGATAAACTGATGAGAGTAGAAGAATATCATAGTCAAGTCTGATTGAATGGATGTTAAGGACCCTTAATACCTACAAGCTTAAAAAGGGTATAATAAAGCAACCAAAGGAATAAATAATGAAAATTATAAAGTAACACCAATTAAATACATAACCTCGCAAAGGTCCCAGTTCTCTGTGAATGAAAAAGCACATTTTAAGTTCATACTTCCTCGACACATTATCCTTATCCAAACTTCCACCAGTTCTAATTTAAGAATAATTACTTAATGCGGCAAACACTTCTTATTAATATGGAACACAAAAAGTATGTGTTTAAAAAAATAAAGAAAAACTTTTCACATTAGAAAAAAGAATCATAATATTTCCCTCATATAAGAGGAAAGTGTGTGAAACTAAATTCTTTTTTCCAAGCTCATTCTTCCTACACACTAGCAATACAACTCTTCAAAGCTTCCCCTTCAAGTTTCACCGACTAAAAGGCTCTTTCTTTCAGCATTTTTTGACCAACAAAAAAATATTTTGTGATGGAAGTCTACAAGGTTTCTTTAGCACAGATGCGTAAAGGCATCTTTAATTTTCCAGGAGAAAAAAATTATGAAATTCTATAAGGGTGTTTATGTTAATTCCATACATTACATTAAAAACAAACAACTGTAATAAATAAAGCACCATCCAAGAACGGAATGCAAATCATAAAAGGATGCATACTATAAATGTTTTTATCAGGTGGCATCACTCGGTGTACACCAGTATCTCATCACAAACATAGTAGAAAATAAATATCAGATCCATGTGCAAAACTTCCTTCATGCCTACTAATATTTTAATTAATCACAATTCAATGAATCATTATTAAACTGCTGAAACAAATGACGAAGAAGCAAGAAAACAGAAAAGAGAGGAAGGGGTATAGTTTCCCTATTCTAACAAATGTACTACAAGAGAAAAAACTTCGAAGATTCTGAAGATTACCCTTGATGTTGGCTGAATTCGGCGATTGGATCTCCGGGGCTCAACAGCATCAGGTATTAATTTCCCATAATTACTATTGTGGGTAGCATCCTTTTCTTCCTTTTTAGCCACCTTTTCACCAGAAGTTGCATTTTGTCCTTCACCGCCCCCTTGAGTATGTTCCACAGCTGAAGAGGACTTTTTCTTGGAGACAGGAGCATCAGATGTATGAGCTAGTGAGGAAAATAAAGTTGTGCCTTCAGTTATTTTTTGAGTGCCATTGGAAGAACTAAACTCTAGCAAGCTCCGCTTTTCTGAGATGTTCTCATCCTGGCCATTAGTTGTTTTAGCATTCATTGGCACAACGCCATCATTTGAAGCAGAAACCACAGATGTTGAAAAACTATCCTTTCCAGATAAATTCTTATTCAGTCTCCCTGACTTAAGCATCTTGGGTTTAGCTTCAGCAACTCGTTTCCCCCTGGGATCAACTTTAGAAGTATTTTTCCATCCACGACCTGATCCTTGAGGTATCAAGTACTTCGCAATTTTAATTGAATCATTTCCTTCACTTGATTGACCACCTGTACCTGCAACATAGTGTTTGCTCACTTCCATAAATTTTCTTTTCTTCCCAGGCTTAGGTACACCAAAAATCACTTTTGATCCTTCCCTCTGCAGACCAGTCCTCTTTGTCCCGAATGCAACAGAACTGTTTCCCTCTTTGGTGTTTTTCCCAACAGTGAATACTTTTTCCTTCTCTGAAAGTACCAGTAGTGCTGAATCCCCATGGTTTACCGTTTCTCCAGTGCCTGTACATTTTGACAATGTAGCTTTGCCTGTGGCTTCGACTACACAATCAGTATCAGAACTGTGTCTGCCCAGTTTAGGTCGTTTTTCCTGTGGTGTATCACTCTGAACATCACAACAGATATAAATATTAATACAACAGAAGACTGTGAAGTAACAGATAAGCATATACCATTAAATATATGACATTCAACATCAGACCTCATGAGGATGGGAACTATTATCTGTTGAACGAGACCATTTCACCCATTGCCCATCCTTCCAAACAAGATGAGGCCTCAGATGCCATGCCCTAACAATTGATGTATCTCCTTGAGCTGCATACAAAATTGCAGAAAAAGTTTATCTTCCAGAACAAAAAAATTGTACCGTAAAGAGAAATTTCCCAAACATCTTTAGTGGGTGGATATACCTGAAAATTGAACAGTGAATGTCGTTTCATCTTCCTTCCTCTTTTCCATGATAATTCCTTCCCACCACCTGAAAATTTAAACGACATAATAACATACTCGGATGAAACTAGCTTACAGAATAAGACAAAAAGAAAGGTTTTATTTTTATTCTTTTTTTTTTTTATTTTTTGGGGGGGAGGCGGGGTTGTGGTGGGGGAGAGGATGTGGAGGAAGTGGAGGAAGTGGTATGGGAAAAGAAAAACGGGAACAAAAACATCCAAGAAGATGCATCAGAATTGAAGTAAAAAACATCCAACCATAACTCAAACAACCTTCTAATTAATCAAGTAAAAAACAAAAACATCCAACCTTAACTCGAACAACCTTCTAATTACTGCTATGGCACATAAAATAGAAATCTAGTCTGACGTTTCAGTTCTTCAAAAGTCGGTCAATATAATCTGGGCATGTAACCCCATTTATAATTCCATGAATGCATGAGATTTCGCAAGAATCTTTCTCCACATGATAATTAGGCTTACACTAGATCCAATCAGGTGAGATAGAACCAAAGTTTAAATGCCCTGAAGCATATAATTATAAGACTATGAGAGAACCATGCCCTGGGTCGAAATTTATATTGATATTGATAGAACCGAGTGTTTTATTGAAGGATTAAGTTATTACTAAAGAAAGAAAAATTGGAATTTGAAAATGAAAGATGAGAT
>NC_056564.1:21057011-21126133 GCF_013358625.1 Macadamia integrifolia
TCTATGAGATCCGATAGTATGGTAGAAAGAAATATATGAACCTTTCTACCACAAAGAAATATATGAACCTTTCTACCACACTATCTATTATTGTATTGTATAAAATAAGTACGAGAGAACCATGTGCAAATATGAATGAGAGAGCTTACTTGAAGATCTTTCTGGACATGATAAATAGGGTTTCTAAAACTGATCAAATCAGAGGAGATACAGCCAATCTATCCATGTCCTTTAGGCATATAAAAACTTGGCTTATGAAACTACAAGAGAACCATGCCCAAGAGTGAGAACATAGTCTCACGGTGTTCAAGAGACCCAAGGCATTGGAGGGGCCTGGACGTCAAGGCGACACCAAGAAGGCAACTAGGCGGCACATAGGTGGTGCCCAAGGCGATCGGTCATCCAGTAAGGGGCATTAGACGCCTTGGTGTCACCTTGACAATTATGTGTGAGATAGTAATGCAATCTGAAAATCCAAATTATGGATCTCATATGCAAACAGACCCAATAATCATATCTGTGATCAGATCTAAGATGAGAGAAGAAGCAACTGCATTATCAAGGGAAGATACCAAATCGATGAACGGGAATTTAAAGATGAGGTCGATCTGTTTTGGGAGGAAGAAGAGATGAAATCAGGTATGGGATACCAATCTTGTATGTAATGCTCAACACCAAAACTCTTAAAAAAACTCATTATTTACTCAAATAATCCTTGACTGATGGGGGTGTATTACATATATAGAGACCTAAAATTCCTAAATTGACTCATAAAAGGACTCCTAATCACAATAAGTAAACTCAAAACAGAACTCTATCTAGCTATTAAGTATTCTAATCTAACTCAAACCTAATCCCGTGTACTAACTTTATTCCCACTTTATAGGCTTATAGACTAATCTTCCTTACAATGAAATCCAAAGAAAAAAAAAAAAAAAAACCCCAACCTATGATATAACAACCCAAAGGTCAATTTCAGCCCATTGGACTGCCACCAGCACCTTATGGGTCTCCCAAAGCCTGTTCATAGGACTCCATATGGGATTAATGTCTAATGTAATTGCATCAATTCACCTTAGTTAAAATAAATAAATAAATAAATGTCCTTCAGTTTTTTAGAATGGTAAGATCTCAAAAAACGCATGATCAACATCAACCCCTCCTAGTTGTCTGGAATCTCAGGAGTCTGAACTCCCCTCAGAAACACGCTGTTGTCCGTTTGCTCATCAAAGAAATTCAGCCAGCTTTCTGTTGCTTGCTTGAAACGCATATTAAGGAAACTTCTTTCTCTCGGGTTGCCTCTATCATTGCCCCTAGCTGGTCCTTCGTCACCAACCATTCCCATCATCCAAATGGGCGCATTTGCTTCCTCTTGGATACATCAAAACTCCCTTATATTTGCCTTCTCTCAGCTCCTCCATTTATCCATTTCCGATACTGCTTGCAGCATCTCCTTTTTGTTCTCAGCCATATATGCCCCTAACCATATGATTGACACAGATATCCTTTGGAATGACCTCTGCAGCATTGCTGGTCAAATGGGTTCTCGGCTTTGGGGGATTGTGGGGACTTCAATGTGGTTCGCTATTCTCATGAGAAACAAGGTGGGTGGGTGGGGGGCACCTTAATTCTGCAACTATTGATGCATTTAATGAATGCATTGAGGACATAGTTGTTGATGACCTCAGATTGTCAGATATAAAATTTTTATGGAAAAACAAAAGAACGGCGCCTTCCCACATTGCTTGTAAGCTTGACAGGATGCTTGTAAATGGAGCCTGGCTTTCTTCCTTTCCTTCTTCTCATGGCACTGTTGAACCTCTCACCACCTCTGACCATAGCCCCATATCCCTCTTAATCCACCCCTATACCTCCATTGTTAAGGATGATTGGCTCAAGCCTATCCAAGCTTTCTCAACCCCCCCTTATTGCTTTAGCTAGGAAACTCATGAATGTCCAAGAAGCCCTCATGCTTTGGAATACTAACTCCTTCAAGAACATCTCCTCATGTTACTGATTGCAGGAATAGACTGTCTTACATTCAGATTCGGCTACAACATGATCATCTGAACTCCTCCCTAACTGAGGAAGAGAAAATCGAATCAGCAAACCTTTCATCTCTCCTAGCTCATGAGGAAAGTGTTTTAAGGCAAAAGTCAAGAATCAATTGGCTGGAATTGGGTGATACAAATTCTTCTTACTTTCATTGCTCCTTGAAGGATCTTCCAATGCATTGCTTCCCCCCAACTCTCAATTTTGGTTAATGGAAGTCCAGCTGCGTACTTCTCCTCTTCAACAATTAGACAGGGCTGCCTATTATCGCCTTATATTTTGTCTGGCTATGGAAGTCCTATCTAGAAGCTTGCAAACTGCCTCTGATCAGTATCTCACTTCTCCCATTCCAAAATGCAAGGCCATCAAGCTTACTCACATTGCTTTTGCTGATGATTTGATGATCTTCTCCAAAGCAGATGACTCCTCCTTGGAATCTATTATGCAATGCCTAAGACAATTCGCTTTGATGTCTGGCCTCCGCATCAATCCTAGAAAATCACTCATCTTCATGATTGGGATTACTGATGATGTCAAGGCCTCTTTTCTTGAGAAGTCTAGGGTTGCTCTTGGTTCCCTTCTGATCAAGCATCTGGGGTTGCCTTTAATTCCTACAAAGCTCTCTAGTTAACGGCTGCACTCCTATGTTGGATCTCATCAGAAAGCGCCTCCATCTATAGAAAGGGAATCTCTTATCATTTGATGGCCGATTAGAGCTCATTCAATCAGTCCTCCAAGCTTCCTACATCTACTGGTCCAGTATCTATGGGTTGCCCAAGTCCATCACATCCAAACTGGAATCCATTTTGTTTCCTTTCTTTGGAAAGGGTGTGAATGCTCTAGATTCCTCCATCCTCTTAGTTGGGCTGCAATTTGTCTCCCCAAAAAGGAGGGGGGCTGGCTTGAGACACATAAAAGATGTCAACTCTGCTGGCATTATTAAGTTGAACTAAAAGATGGTTATCAAAAAGAAAAGTATATGGGTTGATTAGATTTATTCGAATCTTCTCAAGATGGATTCTTTTTGGACGGTGTGCATCCATTCTAATGCCACATGTAATATAGGAGTAGATTACAAGAAACTACCCCAGCAGTTTATAACCCCAAACAATACAAATAGGAGCAGGAAACAAAGAAATAAGACCATCAAATGAACCCCCAAGAATACAATACCAATGCAAGAGCAAAACCAGCCCAAAACCCAACCCGATAGGAGAGAGAAAGACCTACTATAGAGCTGGAGAGAGAGAGGTGCGGCCAGGTCTGTAGGAGTCCGATTGAGCTACACTCTTAGGCGTAGATAGTCCCTAGAGAGGGTACAAAAACCCCAAAATTTGAGAGGATTCTGACGGCTGGTTGTGAAGTTACAAGCTTTCTTGATTTTCTGACTAGGAGAAATAATCGCAGGCTTCAGGAGAGAGAATCAATTCTGGTTTGTAACTTGGACAGATCTGAACTTCTGAATACTCACAACAGTCGTATACTTCAACAGTAGTAACGTTAGGATAAAATAGAAAGCTTTAGACAAGAAGAAACAAAAGGAAAAGTGGGGGAAGAGCGGCTGTCTCGGCCCGGGCTTCTCACCCACAGCTATCACGGATGTTTTAAGCAATTGACTGCAATTATTCTTTATTCAAATATGCAATTATGAGTACATAGGGTCCTCTATTTATAGAGGGCAGAATAACAATCAAACTACTACTAGGAGCTAGTTTCCCAATAGGACTAGACACTCCTATCAACTAGGAGATAGTTTCCCAATAGGACCAGACACTCCTACTACAACTAAGAATTCAAAATTGGACTAGGAATAATAAACCTATGTGAAAAACAAATAGAGTCCTCAGACAATTTGGACTCGACATACCACTTACTCAACTCGATGGGCCCAATGGCCCACTAATTAATTAAAAATAACTACTAATTATTCCCCTAACCGATGGGCCCAACTGGCCCTTATTTGTACTTAGCCACTCATGTAGACCAAGTAGGGGTTCGGCTGGCTTCTTGGCTGGACCCTAGCCACTCAGGTGGACAAGGTTGGACACTTCTTCCTCTCATATTTCCTTCCATAATGTGCATCTACATCAACATGGGTGTGGCGAAAGATCCTCTCCTCGAGACCCATTGTTGCTAGAGTTATCTCCTCCCGTATTGCAGATGGATCTTCTACTTATCTCTGGCTTGACCCTTGGTGTAACGCCCTGGCCCCATTAATATTACACAATATTGTCCTCTTTGACCAATGGACCTCAAGGCTTTAAAATGCGTTATGCCATGTTAAGGAGACTAGAGGTTATTAACTAGCCAAGTAATCTCTCCCTAGGCAATGTGGGACTAAAGTTTGCACACCCTCACCGATCTCCCAAACCCCCTAGTACTTTCCGTATTCTTGGTGGGGACACCTCACCGATCTCCCAGACGGGTTTGGTACTTGTTGTATTCTTGGGTGTCACAACTTTCTCCCTTTTGGCACATCACTGCTGTGGCCCCACATGCTATCGGGGTCTGCTCTGATACCATTTGTAAACACCCCAGTCCGATTAACCTTACACAATATTGTCCTCTTTGGCCCATAGCCTCAAGGCTTTAAAACGCATTGTGCCATGTTAAGGAGGCTAGAGGTTATTAACTAGCCTAGTAATCTCTCCCTAGGCGATGTGGGACTAAAGTTTGGACACCCTCACTGATCTCCCAAACTCCCTGATACTTGCCGTATTCTTGGTGGGGACACCTCACCGATCTCCCAGGCGGGTCTGGTACTTGCCGTATTCTTGGGTATCTCATTTGGCACCCTAAGGGGCTTCTTTCTCATGTTCTCATTGCTAGAGGCATCTACAGCTTTGGGTTCCCCAAGCATGCTATGGTTGCTAATAGGGGTGAAAGTTTAGCCTTGACAACCCGAACCCGCCCTGAGCCCGAACGGGGCTTGGACCAAGTTTTTTTTTACCCTGAGAGGGGTGAGGATCGAAAAAACCCCAAACCAGGGTCAGGGTCAGGGTCAGGGTTGGGTTGGGCTTGGGTTGAGGCCTCAACCCGACCCAAAATTTAAACCCTAAATTTTTACATTACAATTTAGGGCTCCTATTGATATTTCATTTTTCTATAATTTTCTATGTATAAGATATAAATGGAAAAAACAGGTCAATCAAGGTTAATCCAACCACTACAGAAGCCAAGGTCAACCCAACCCAGCCCGACCCAACCTGGCCCTGACAGAGTCAATTAGGGCCGAGTTGGGTTGGTATGAACCCAACAGGATTGGGCCTGAACATAAACCCGGTAGGGTAGGGTAGGGTAGGGTTGGACCTAGATTGAATTTTAAGGACCTAGGGTTGGGTTAGTGTTTTAAGAAACCCGACCCTGTTTCACCCCTAGTTGCTGACATTATTTCTTCTAGTTCCTGGGATCCTCCTGCTCCTGCTTCAGACCAAACTGCTGAAATTTGGAATTCTTTGCCTTCCCTCCCTAGTGTCGGTCTTAGGAGGCATGATACTATTCTATGGAACCACTCCTCAGCTGGTCTCTTTAGTGCTAAGTCCGCATGGGACTTTGTCAGAAATCATGACCCTCCATCTCCCTGGCACAAGCTCATCTGGTTCAAGCATCATATTCTTTGACAAAGCTTCACGGCTTGGAGAGTGTTCACATAATGCCTCTCCATGCAAGCTTTCCTTATCCAGAGAAGAATCCCAATCTCCCCATTATGCTACTTATGTGGTACAAAGCCTGACGATATTGACCACCTTTTCTTTGCCTGCCCCGTCTCCTCCTCTAAATGGAAATGTGTCCTCTCCAAATGATGTCCTGTAAATAGAAGAATCCTTCCATTTCAAAGGGAGTAGATCTGGATGGATATTGACATTTCAAGGGAAGACTAATTGTGACTATGTGGGCAAGCTTGCTTTCTGTGCAACTATCAATCAAATATGGATATAGAGAGAAATCATTAGAAATGGACCTCCAACTCTCAGCCTCTCGGAAATATTTGGGGTTCCATCTTCTTTGATTTCAAAGCCAAGATTACAAAAGTTTCTTCCAATTGTTCCCCATCCCCAAGAAATTGTTACATTGTTCCTTCCTTGGAGCTTTCTAGCTCTGTGATCAGGAACCCAGACTTTCCTTGAGAATTCTTGAGTTTTGTTTTGCCTTTTCCTTCTCTCTTTTTTCCCCTCCTTTTTGGGGCTGTATGTATTTTCTTTTGCTTTGGTAATGAATTATGTATTCACCCGAAAAGAAAAAAAAAAAAAAAAAAAAAACCCCTCCTAGATCTAGTGAAGTCAACGATTAGACCGCGATCCAAGGGTACATCGATAAGTAATTCATGGATGAAGTTGGAATGTGACAGGATAAATTCAATTGGTTCAATCAAAAGATCAACCAATTTATGCTCCTCCATGAATAATTCTTCAATGATAACAGGAGCCGCTACATCTTCCATTTTCGATTGTTCGTCGTCTTGTTTTTCCACCAATTGTTCAACAATCATATCAATTTATCAACCACAAAGATCCCATACAATTGGTTCTTAAATTCTTTACACCGGACGCCAAGTTTCTTCGATATCCGCTTCAACGTTCGCAAGTTCTCTTGCACAAGTTGAAGTTGATGGCGGATAGCAAATAAGAGAGTAGGATCAAATCTAGATTTTTGATTTCAAATGCAGGAAGGCCCAATGATCAAACACATTATTGTATCTAACATAAAGGAAGCAACTGCATTGTTAAGGGAAGAATGAGATCGATCGAAGGGGAGGGAAAAGATATAAGATTGATGATTGATCTGTTTGGGACGAAGAACAAGAAGAAGAAAGGGGGAATAAACCAACATAAAGAAGTGGAGAAAAACGCAGAAGACGAAGAAGCAAAAAAAGGAGGGGAAAAGCGAAGAAGGAAGAAACATGAAGGGGCTAGGGTCACTAGTGCAATCTGTCGCCATCGCCAGAGCAGAATTCTCAAGGGGTACGGCTGACTAACATTGAAGAGACAAAGTTCGAACTCGAGGATATTGTTCTCGGCAACTCTGTATTGCAGCCCTTTTTCTGTTCATCTTCTTTTTTTCACCTAACCATGATTCCATATAATTCTATGTAATGCAGAGTATGAAAACTATATACACAAGCAAATGAAAATATTAAAAAATGAATAAAAATATATTACAAAACCCCTTGAACAACAAGGTGACCACATGCCTTGGACCACAAAAGCCACCTTGTAGCCTAGGTGCGACATCTTGACAACTATGCATCCATCCAAAGTCCAAACCTGGGTTCTCACTGTTCCAATAAAATTGGGCTCACAAGAGATAAGGGGAGTGAGTGGAAAGATCTACCCCTGCATGATAACAGGATAACGAGGACCTGATCTAACTACCATTCTACATTTTAATTACATATGATTAAGCAATAACAACAGCATCAATGGCAACGTCACTTGTAGACACCCATCCAACCACCATCAACATTATAATGGGTGATAATGCAACTCAAATATTCTAGAAGTTAATTACAATCCCTAAGAATCCTGTTGTTTGTCCCTCCCCCCACCCCATAGTTGTCAAGGCGTTGCCTAGGCGTCCAGGCGGTTTGTCTGGGGCCTAGGCGACAGCCGCCTTGTTGCACTGCATGTCACCTTGTGTTTCGGCACTTATTTATGCCAAATATCATTCAAGTAAATGAAATAAAATTTTTTATTTCATTTACTTAAGATATTATTCATAAATAAGCAAATACCCCCTATTTGAATCCAATAAAAATAGTTTAAAAATCAAATTCCAAAAGGATAAAAAGTCAACCCCCCAGTCCAAGAACAAAAACTGGATTTTGGTTATAGGGACGATTTTCAACTTTTAAATACTAGGGTTTTTCTCAATTATGAAAATTTTATAAATTCTATCATGTTAAAACATCGCTAAAAACCAAAAGTCCGATAAAAAAATATTTTGTTTTGATATTCATAAAATTATTTTCATTCAGGCGATTTTAACAGTATTCGCGCACTTAAAAATAAGTTTGACTGAAGCATAACTTTCTCCTTGCAACTTAGATTTAAGTAATCTTAGACTTGTTAGAAAGCTGGTTTTATATTATAACTAATACAAAAAGTCTCATGTAAAAATAAAATCATTTGACCAGTCAAACTTATTATAGAATAAGAGCATTTCTCAAACTTATTATAGAATAAGAGCATTTCTCTAAATGTTGATTTTTTATAACTTAATATGACTTATTAATGTTAATTTTTTATGATTTGATGTGGCTAAATGTTGATTTTTAATGACTTGATGTGGCTTAATCTTGATTTTTTATGATACAAAGTATATATAACTTACTAAATAATGTTAGAAAATAGAAAAAATAAAAAATAACACTTGTTCGCCTAGTTCGCCTTAAGGCGGGCGCCTTCTCGCCTAAGCGCTTAGACAACCCTCCACTGCCTTGGTTTGCCTTGGCGCCGTGACAACTATGCCCCACCCCCAACCCAAAAAGAAAGGGTCCGAATGCCGACCAATAAGATGCATCATGACACAGGCTCTGCCCTCCCTTGCAGGATAGAATGCCAAGACCACAGAAAGAAAATAACCCTGAAATGAAAAGACCAAACTACTCTACAGAAGCAAAGGAAGTTGACTCCTGCCTCCATTGCAAAGGTACAACACATAGAAGGGGGCATTGATTCACTAAAACCAAAGGGAAAAATGAAATATTGGGGGCAGATTACTCCTCCAAACATGTTGTATGTGATCTCTTTTTACTAGCAATTTCGTACACTAATGCCTCATAACTCAAAGGATGAGGATTATCAGATTACTCTATGAAAAAAACAAATTTGAAAAAAAAAAAAAATCCAGATGGAACTATAATTCAAACCCATTGTATAATCTATGGATGTAAACAAATCGAATTCAAATCAACTATAACATTATCCATATCCGCATCCTACTAAATCTCGAACAGATTTGGATATTGCAAAAAACAATTTTTCAAATATGGATTCCCCTAGACAAATTGAATACGGATTTTCAACTATCCAGTTACGTCCCTAGTGGATGCTGGAGAGTGGACTAGTGGAGTTGTGAGCTTGGAGAAAGTGGTACCTGCGATCTCACTCTCTGCATTAAGTGGCAGAGAACTGGAAAAGACAAAATTTCGAGAAGACGAGGAGAGGGTGAAGGACTAAATCCACTACCTCACAAGGGTTGATGTTGAAGTGCATAGTTGTCAAGGCATCGCCTTGGCGTCCAGGAGATTTTCTTGGGGTCAAGGCGGTTGTCGCCATAGTGCAACGTGCCTTAAAATGGTATCGAACTAGGTTTGGCATAATAACATAATATTGTTTAAGTAAAAGATTTTAATTTACTTCAGATATTATTCATAAATAAGCAAACACCCCCTATTTGAATTCAATAAATATAGTTTAAAAATCAAATTCCAAAAGGATAAAAAGTCAACCCCCCCCCGGTTCAAGAAAAATAATGGATTTTTGGTATTGGGGCAATTTTTAACTTTCAAATGCTGGGGTTTTTCCCAAATCTGAAAATTCCATAAATCTTATCATGGTAAAATATTACTAAAAACTAAAAATGCAGTTAAATAATCTTTTGTTCTAATGTCCATAACTTTATTTTCATTCAGGTTATATTTAACAGAATTAGTGCACCTTAAAATAAGTTTGACCGGAACATAACTCTGTTAATTTAACTCGGATTTAAGCAATCTTGATTTTGTTGGAAAGTTGGTTTTGTGCTCTACCTAATACATAAAGTCTCATGTAAAATAAAATCATTTGACCAGTCAAACTTATTAAAGAACAAGAATATTTCTCTAAATGTTGATTTTTTATAACTTGATTTGGCTTAATGTAGTTTTTTTATGATATGAGGTATATGTAGCATACTAAATAATGTTTTACACTGATTAACAACTTGATTGAACTGCAAAGAAAAACGGACAATAAAACAAGCAACGAAAGAATTTCTAGAATGCATGCTTACCCATCAAGAGTCCATGCTTCTACCCTATCTCCAACAGACCAAATATGGTCCACCAATGCTCCCCTACAGCGTTTTTTTGTGCCTTCTAATTTTGTTGTGGACATAGGACGGGCAATACGTATTCTTGGTGCTTTATCTATTTCACCTTCAAGAGGCACCCATTCTTTCAGCTGGCCTGAATCTGAAAAAAAAAAAAAAAAAAAACAAAGAAAAAAAACAAAAAACAATAAATAATAATAATAATGATAATGAAAAAAACAATTCAGTTTTTAATGTACTCAAATGGAGTATCGCAAGATAGATTTACAATTTATGAAATATTTGAAAGAACTATTAGTTCACCTAAAACTAACTATTCCTCACAATTATAGAATCTTTTAATGGTATCTAAAGCTTACCTTCATTAGACAGTAGTTCAGAGTAACAAACATAAGCTTTCCCATCCTTCAAGCTCAATACCTTGGCAGAAAACCAGACCCTTTTCAAACCATTCTCAACAGAAAGAACCTGAAGTTTGCCGTAGCCATTAGAAAATAAAGATCCAAAGAGGACTATACATATACCCAATAGCAAGAAACAAATTCTTCACAAGAAAATGAGTGAAAAGTCTTAAAAAATGACAAGAACCATATCAGATCTATGAAGAATAGGAACTACAGTATCATTATAAAGACGTGTTCCATAACATAAATCAATGCAGACAAGACAAAATTCAAGATCATCTTCAGCTCACACACCTCTACAAGGGAACCCTCCTTAATGCTATTGTCATTTAAAATCCCCACTGGCTGATGCCCTCCCTGCTCCTCGTCTTGGATGGTAACAGTATCAGTTTGTGCTCCAACCTCAGATTCAGGAACACCAATAGTTTTAGCTACGCCAGATGTTTTACTACCTTTTTTTCCTCCAAAACTCCTTTCATTACTCGTAAGTGAATCCCAGTGTGTTCCATCTACCAGACCCACGTGGCTCTTCAATGAATGCTTGGCCATATTTTTTGGAGAATCTGGCTTCCCTTGGCCTGCAGTTCTATATATTTCATGTTCGTTTGATAATTCCTCATTGAAATGGATAGCAGATCTATCAAGACCTTCAACACCATCAAGATTAAAATTTCCTCCTTGATTCCTATTGCTCAACTTAACAAGCTGCTGTTCTGAAGGGGCATGCATTTTCCAGAAACCATCTTGACCAGCCTCTACTAACTCACCCACTGTCAAAGGTATAGGATCACCCATTGTAACAATTGCTCCTGCCTGCGACACTGCTTTAGCTGCCAGTTCAGCTGCTTTTACCACAGCATCCAAATTCTCAGCTCGTTTTGCAGCTGCTGCTGCAGCTTCAACCCGCCTCCTAGATGCCTCTTTTGCAGCAACAATAAGAGAACTGGAGCCATTGTTTCTGTCCTTCCCCTCCAAGATCAAAGCAGGACTGACCATTCCCAAATCCTTTCCACCATCTCGACTAGGATTCCCATTTCTACTCAAAACAAAAGCCTCATCAGCCATCAGTTTAGCTTGCAACGCAGCTTCAGAAGCAACCTTAGCAGCAGCAGCAGCTGCCCTTGCAACAGAAGCCGCTGCTGTTGCTGCTGCCGCTGCAGATGCTAGTTTAGCTTCAACATCAGAAACCAACCCAGAGTTACTCTGAATGGCCAATTGACTCCAAATGGCTTGACTGTGTCTGACTGCAGTGGCAGCAAGAGCAGAAGAATCTTCTGCCTGCTGCTTAGCCTGTTCAACTCTACTGCAAGATGCATCCAAGAAAATTCTCGGTTCCATGTCCTGGGGCCCTATTACCTGATAATTTGTAGAAGGGGTTGGTGAACCAGTTGATACAGAATTACCAGCAGCAGTTTTAGATAGAGAGCCAGATGGGGTAGTGATGGCAAAGGATTTAGGCGGAGGATTAGTAACCACTACAGAAGAAATTGTTTCCGTCTGAGACTGAGGAGCTAAAGACATGTGGCCAGGCTCCTCAGAAACCGGACTCTTTTTCCTTTTTCTGGGCTTTGGATCAGCAGAAGCTTGCTTACCAGGTGACATTGTCCTTTTTGCCTCAGGCAGCACAGTCCCCCCAGGAACACTTGTAGCGACCCCAGAATGAACCAAGGTACTACAAGGTGAATGCTGCACAATAGAAGGGTGTGGAACAGACGACTCATGAATAGAGGTTACATGCCCCATTTCTGTAATGGGCAAGGCAGGGAATTGAGCACTGGCATCAATTGCAGAAGTCTGAGGAGAAACAACCCAAGGTCCAGGGCAAGGGGCCTGAGTGAACCAAGGAGCCGTATTTCCAATACAGTGCCTTACATGGGGAGACTGATAAGAATGCAATGGAGAAAGTGTCTGATGAGCATCAAAAAGTGGCACCCCTGGTATGCTGCCAGACTGCAAAGCATCATGGGAAGTAGTAGTAAGACTCCATAGTGGAGATGACAGGGGAATCACAGGATTTATGACTGCTGAAGGAGTACCCTTGCTGCCAGCTCGGCCAGCAGGTGTTCCAATAGGTTTAATTTTCAGAGAACTTTGCCTTGCTGCTTGTTCATGCACCCTAGTACCTGCCAATCTCAGTTGTCAATGAAATTAGAGACTGATACCAAGAACTCCACTGCAAAACAGTTTCAACGTAAGAACAATAACCTGAATGTGAGTGCACAGGAGTCTCGGGGTAACTGACTGGGGACTTCTGAATATGAAGCCTTTCGACAGCAGCATGCCAAGCATTTTCCCATCTGCTCCTTCCACCATCTACAAGTCCGACACATTTTAGGTATCAAAGACAGTTTTAATGAAGAAAAATAGCAGTTAAAATGTAATAGTTAAAATACGACTGATGCATAAAACCCTCACCAGATTCTCCAAAGGCCGAAATCATCCATGCCTCGTCAGGTGCCATTCCTTGGCTGCAACAACAATTTAAAACACCTTGTGAAAAATGATATCTAACAAAAAAAAATATTTAAAGCAAAGTTAAGTCGTATGAACTAGAGGAATCAGCAAACAATATAGCTCTAGCTGCCATACGCATGCCATTGATAGAAGGAAAGTGCCATTTGATGGTTGTACAAAAAACTTTTATGCAAATTCAACACGGTTAAATAATGTATTAGTCAACAAGAAGAAACAAGTCTACACATTATTTGGTCAAAAACAATCAGTGAGCCCTGTCTTCAGACCAGACATCCAAGTTTTCCTCGCCAAAATACATCTATCAGAAAATAAATAGTAGCTACTGAGACCCCAATATGTAAACCAATGGACAAATGGAATTGATGAACAAATTTGAACTAGCAATCACTGAAATAAATAATAAAGACAAAATCATTTGGGAACTCACATTAGAGATCCATAAACAAGGATCTGAGCACGCAATTGCAATTGTTGTAAATCTGTAAAAGGCTGTTGAAACATTGCAGATGGAGAAGCCAAACTATTCAAATCTGGTAGAGAAGATGCCTGAACATTTGCAACACTACATGCTTTCCTAGCGCTGCCTTCAACATAAGAATAGGAGCGCATCTCTTCAACTTGCAAAGCCTGGCTTATTACCCCAACTGAGCTAGGCATATTACAAGAACTGCCTCCTTTATCTTTCATCTGTTTTATTGGGTGTACCTCTTTTGGAGATCTTCCTCCTTTGGCAGTTCCATCAGTTACCTTGCTAGAACTTCTCCTTGTTTTATGCTCAGAGGTACCCTTGGAACTGCTTCGAACATTCTCCCGATCAGATGCTTGAGGACTTGAACGAGAATTTTCATGTATTGTCTTGGCATCCATTTTAGATGAGCCAGACGTTGTTGGAGTAGAAACCTCTTTGGCCTTTCAGATACGTCATATAGTAAGAGCAACACAAAATATTTACTGACACAACTTTTTAAAATGCTAATAGAACTTTCAAGAAAGAGAAAAACTACCTGAACAAAGTCAGAAGGCTGAACATTGCCAAATGGTTTCCATCGCTCATCAGTTCCTCTGTCAGAAAGATCCGGCTGACAGCTAATCTTAAACGTGAAGCTTCGATCATCCTCAACATCATTCCCTTCAGGATCATGAGAACTAGAACCTCCTCCAGCCTCCTTATCTAGACCTTCAGAGGCCTTCTGAGCTATCGACACCTTTTGTCCCTCCCCTTTTTCATTATCAGTTCGAGAGGGTTCACTGCAACTAATGATAGTTGGTGAACCACAATTAGGCACATCAGATTTCAGACTGCTGTCCCCAGCTTCCGAAGCACAAAATTCACTGGAGTTTTCAGCCACAGATGCAGATTTGCACGAGATCTCGGAGTCATTTATCGCATCACCTGCATAAGCAAGAACTAAGCTTAGATTTGGATCTTTGTGCCATAACTACCAAAAAAGAATGAAGCTAGCAACAATTTTGTTTTCGGCCACTGCATATTTAAGTGTAACATCCAATATCTACACTTCACCATCTAAAGTTAGCACAAGAACATTTTAATACTTTTAAGGGGGTGTTTATATAAAATTTTGCCAGACTGCCCATTTGTTCACGTAAAAAGGTATAAACATGTAACAAAGAAGTATGCTTCCCATATTGGTCATCGAAACTCACTGTAACCCACACGGGAAAGGGAAATATTTTCAGCTCCGAATGTTAAAATAAAATTCTTTTCATTTAATTCAAAACTCATAACACCCCAAAAGGGATAAAAATATGGATTTAAATATGAAGAATCCAGCAGAGAGTCATATCACCGAGTGTCCCCACCTCCCTTGCTTGGACCTTATGGTTAACCTAGAAAAAAAGAACAGTTTCTACAAAAGAAAAATCATTTATGGAGATTCAAGTTAAGTTTGCTAGTGAAACCCGTATTTTATCCATGGTAATATCTCAAGCCCCTTTCTTCTCACCATCTTTCACTGTTTTCCCCTTCACTGTATAGTCCTGTTATCCTGTTATCCAATAGTACAAAGAAATTTGTCTGGAGGGGAAAAAAAAAAAAGACTCTAAAATTAGTACTGAATATATAAGCTAATTGATTATTGTAATTATGGGTTTTAGGGTTGTTATCCAAACGGAACTTTAAGCCCACTTTAGGGTTTTATTTCATTATAAAGAGAGAAGCTTGTGTCCATTATTTGACACAAGTCATATTTTTCCCAATTCAACATGGTATCAGAGCCTCTCTCCCAAACCTTTTTTTTTCTTTTTTTCTTTCTAAGCCTAAACCTAACCTAACCCTAACCTCAACCACAACCACAACCACAACCACCACCACTAACTGCCGCCCTACCCCTCTCTTCCTTCACTTCATGAAGACATTTTAGTTCTTTCATTCCAAGTAACCTCCTTGAAGTATCAACCAATGGAGGAGTGGTAATTAGACAACCCGCCTTTCCTATCTTTTTTAAAATTAGGAATTAAAGGAGAGAATTCGGATACCAGAAGGATCTGCCGTGCCTCACCACCACCACCGCCTCTCCCTTCTCTCCCCATGAGAACCGCCACCATCACCTAAACGTTGCCACTCACCACTGCCACCTCGCGCCTCTCTAACCGTTTCCTTCTCCTTCTCCTTCTCGTGGCTCTCTCTCTCTCCTCCTCCTCCTTGCGATTCTCCTTTTTCTCTTTCTTGGGGAGAGTTTCTCCTTAGGAACCCAATCTTCTCCCAGATCCCTATGCCTGGTTAGATATGGACCGTTACTTTATCGTGTGATTACTTGGGAATAGCACGAATGGCATCTGAAGACTCCAACACATCGGTTCTCCAGGAAGGAGGGAGTCAACCCCTTACAATGACTACCCTACCTTTCCTACTAGCTCTATCAAGTTTGATGGGAGCAACTATTTGATGTGGTCTCCCTCTTACTACCTGTCTATTGCTGGCTAAGGTTGTGCCGGTCTTCTTCCAGGTATCTCAGAATGCCCTACTACTACTGGTTCCTGAGAGTTTCTTCCCACTGGGGGCTTCTCATAATCCGGAACCCCAACTTCTCCCAGATCCCTACGCTTGGTTAGATCTGGATTGTTACATTATCGTGTGATTACTTGGGAATCAGTACTCATGGTGTCTGAAGACTACACATCGATTCTCCAGCAAGGAGTCATCCCCCTAATAATGACTACCCTACCTTCCCTACAAGCTCCATTAAGTTGGAAGGGAGCAACTATTTGATGTGGTCTCCCTCTTACTACTTGTATATTGTTGGCCAAGGTTATGCCAGTCTTTTTACAGGTCCCTCGGAATGCCCTACTACTGCTGGCTCCTCTCAGGACAAATGAGACGTTGCCAACTATCTGGTAATGTCCTATCTTATTGAATCTATGGCCCCTTCGATCGCTAGGGCCTATTTGTTGCTTGATTCTGCTACTAAGATCTGGAAAGTTATGAAGGGAACGTATTCTCAAGTGAGCAAGAGTGCCCAGTGTTTTAAATTGAAAAAGAAACTTCATAGGGCTTCTCAGAAGGATCTAACTATCTCCCAATATTATTCTGAACAACAAGGGATGCGGAATGAAATTGATTATTATGAGTCACACCAGCCTATCTGTGATACTGATGTAGTAGTTTTAAGAAGCGTGAAGAAAAGCTCCATGTTTCTGATTTCCTTGCAGGTTTGAATGTGGAATTTGATCATATTAGAGCCAATATGCTTAATCGTGATCCTTTTCCTACTCCTGAGCGGGCCTTTTCTTTGATTCATGCAAAGAGAAACGTCGATCTGAGATGCTTCAACCTATTCCTCAGGATTGCTCTGCCCTAATCTCTGCTCAGGGTTCTATTGGTCAACCTATTAGTTCTAGTACTAGGAACACTGTTCCTTTCTCAATAGACAGGCCAGTTGTGAAATGTGACTATTGTGGTAAGGAGCGTCACACTAGGAAGACTTGCTGGAAGCGCCATGAGTGCCCAGCCAATTCTCATGGGCGCAAACAACGTTGTGGAAAGAACACTAAGGCTAATCAATCTGAGACAACAAACACCTCTAACTGCCCCAATACCACAAGATCTCTACTGATGAAATGGCTATGCTTCGTCGAATGATGACTCAAATGGAATCATCCTCTGCTACTACTGCTTCCTCAATGCCTTACTCTGCTCAGCCAGCAACTGTTTTTTGTGGTCACAGTGCTTCAATGCCCCTCAACATTGGGTTATCAACTCTAGGGACACTAATCACATGACTGGGCCCCACACCTTTTCTTTCTACATACTGTCAATCCTTAGACAAAACAAAATTTCGAGTTGCTGAAGGATCCCTCTCTCCTATTGCAAGAATGGGAACCATTTAGTGCTCATCCTCCCAATCCCTCACTTCTGTCTTAGTAATAAAGTTTTTCATTTTATTTTGTACAAGTTGGGCATGTGTGATATCCATACACCAACTTGAGGGGGAGTGTTGGAATAATTGATTATTGTAATAATGGGTTTTAGGGATGTTACCCAAACGGAACCTTGAGCCCACTTTAGGGTTTTATTTCATAATAAATAAAGAGGCTTGTATCCATTATTTGACACAAGTCATATTTTTTCCAATTCAACACTAATGAAATGGGAAAACTGTAAATTTCTTCAAGAAATTATGGATTCTGGTAAACCTCTCATCTATAGTTAAGAACAAAAGGATGGGGTGGAAGATAAGACACACAAGTGGCAATTTGTAAGTGCTTTGTTCATTTAAGTCCAAGGTCTGCCAAGGAACTGAAAACTGAAAGGTCTAGAAGTGTTAGTGGGTCCATCAAATTACTAGAACTGAACTGGAACACTAAATTAGATCATGACAAGAAAAAGTCAGGTCCATTTATATAACCCCAAAGGGCAAAAAGAAATTGACAAGGGATTCTACAACATCATTTAACTAATATAATCTGAGAACAGTCCCAAAAAAAAAAAAAGCAATCACCTTTGGAACTTGGAAGGACACTCTGTCCATCATTGTTATCTGCAGATGTTATGCTACCTTTATTGCCTTCCTGATCCTCCTTGCTAATATCATGCAAAGATTCCTCCAAGGACAGAGGCACCGTCTGCCTGAGCATCTCAGCATCACTAGGCATTGTTCCTGACAAAGAATAAATAAAAACATATATAATCTTGAATCAAATACAGTCATGTCAATCAAATGAAATAACCTTAATCTCAAATGGGTACCATCAAATTTCAAGGACGCTCCTTCACACTTCTCATGAGGAACTCCAATCACCTCAGCAACATCACTTCCATTAGAAACTGAAGCACACCCTTCTAATTCCTTGGAAAATTCTTGAGTGGGTTTATCATCCATTACAGCTTGAGGTTCATCCTGGCATCCTTTACTAACAGTCTCCACAGAAGATGGTGATTGACCAAGTGTCTCTGGAACCAACTCTCCAGCACTATCATGAGCTGCCAAATGTTCAAGTTCAGACGTAGGAACTGGCTCACTTGTCATCCGAGAACACCCATCAATAACAAATGAGTTTGGTTCTCTTGACATCTCGGTCACTGTTTCTTCTTTTTTATCCAAGTGAGTGAACTCTCGAATACATGCCTCCGACGGTTCATCCTCTTTTTGTTCTATGACATTTCCTGAAGGCAGGTCATGAACACCATCTAGTTTGTTATAGGAAGCCAATTTGGTAACTTCTGAGACCAGTCCCGTCGAAGCTGCCAAAGGGAAAGAACAATGGTTAGAAGCAGCCTGACATGTTATGAAGTTGCACATCAAGAACTATTGTTTTAAAATATACCTGATTCATCCCCAACACCTCGATCAGAGGTTGATACATAAACAACCACATCTTGGTCTTGAGATGAGGATGCATCCCCCTTAAAATCAACAGGAGAACCGTTTGTCTCATTTTCCACATTACCAGAATTAGTAGGTATTCTTACATTCTCCTTTTCAAAGACATTAGAATCATTGGGCTCAGAAACTAAACTACGTTCACATATCGGTGTCACATTATCACTTTCAATAGCAGCCAAATTTGGCTGACTATCAAGAACAATGCTAGGTTGAATGATTACGCTACTTTCACATGGTTGCATGGATTCAACCTGCATGGAAGACGAGTGGGGATCATTTGATAAATGATCATCTCCATGAACTCTAGAATCATCATGAATATCTTTCATATTCTCAGCTGCTTGGCTTTTATTTAATATGTTATTTGAGGAACAAAGCTCCACCAATGAACTAGAAGGATTTCCAACATGATTATTGCTGCTTCTGTCACACTGGCCCTTAAAAAGTTCAGTGTCTTCATTTATCAATAAAGTTGTCTCTGAGTTACTAACTGAAATCCCACATTCCAATGGGTGACCATCAGCTGTTAACAAACCCTCTTGTTTGTCAAGACATAGGGCACTGCCCTCTCCTCGTGATACCTGTAGTAGAGGATCTATCATCAGCACAGGGCTCAACTGAGTTACGACATTGCTGTTGCTGACCTCAACGGGTTGTCCTTCAGATTTAATCTCTCCTTTCAGCACTACAATTGATGCCCCATGTTTATCTCCCAGGGAGTTATCACCCATCTCTGTATCTTCAGGAAAAACAACCGCTTCTCTTACGCTGACCTGAATTGGCTGCTCAGAGCATTCACCCTCACTGCATCCATCCGAAACAGGCATGGCAGAATCCACACTTAGTGCCAACTTGGAAGGGTTATCAACAACATTGGCATTAGTTTCTGCTTTATTTTCTTCACAGCTACAACCATCCATCAGAGGCTCTTTGCTTGGAACCCTAAGTTCATCCACTTGTTCGATATTATTATTTTGCTTATGATCATTACATTCATAAGAAATAATCTCATTACATACTTCTGTTACCTGCTGCGGTTCCTGAGCATTCAGCTCTCCAACATTTCCTGTAAGGTTCTGCATGACAGTCACTGAGTGATCAACTTGCTGACCCTCAGAAGCAGCAGAACTGTCCTGTACTTTCTTTTCCACAGCTCCATCAACCAAATAAACAGCTTCCCTCTTGTCTGCGTCCGCATTACATCTTCTTCCATCAAGTAATAGATTTTCCTCATCCACTGGTAGGGTCCAATTTTCACCAACCATAACCGGACTCAAGTCTCTAGAATTACCAGTTTCAGGTTTCTCACCTTTGTCTGTTTGAAGTGTAGTTTCAACCACAAGAAGCATTGGATCAGAATGCTTGCCTATGCCAGAGAAGCTTTCCTGACACTTTTTGGGTGGCAATGCACAGCCAACATCCGGATCATTCATCAGCATAGATGGCATAGAACTATCATCATCTAAATGAGGTTCCATTTCCCTGGTTAAGGTACCCACTCCATCACAGGCACCTGACTCCTCATTATTAGTATGTCCAGTAATCATCTCATCTTGCCCAACAGATTTCAATAGCATTTCCACCGACTCTGAGGAAGTAGCCTCAGACCAAACATTGTTATGCCTTGAAATGGAGCACGATTCAGCAGCACCTGAATTGAACTCCATTGCACTACCATCCCGTGAGAATTCGTCAATCCACCGGTTGTCTTCGTGGCTTTGGATACCAAGTAAAACCTCTGTTTCGACCAGATTATCAAACCTTAAGTGGACCTGAAGATTGTCATCTAGGTCAAATTTGGGAAGACCATATGAGCGTAATCCTGGGAGAAATTTGGTGTTCTCTTCACTAGCTAACTGAAAACTCTGGCTTTGGAAATCATTGTCATCATAATCCATGGGTGCATCCCTACAAAAACAAAAGGGGATCATACACAGACTACACAAAACATGTCTCCAAGATGTACATAAGAGACCATATTCCCCATCTTAAAGTTTCAAAATCATAAACCAAGTATAACCATTCAAAACTTTCCAGAGGACATTCTCAAAGCCAAATAGAATGTATCTGATGTAGATACGCACCCATGGAACGATCCATGCCCATCTGGGTATCCAGCGAGAGATGAACGGGACCTGTATTGAGTCTTTGGCTAGTAAGATATTTTAGAAATTTTATTTTCATGCAATCTTTTAATTTTTGGTAACTTAGGTAGGAGATAGCTACTAGGATTTAGTTTCCAATTAATTTGAGTTTCTAAATTAGAGTAGGTTTCCTTTTAATGTTGGTTTTCTTTTACTGTTTAAATGCATGTAATCGTTCAATTAGAGGGAGATTTGAAGAATGATGAATTGAGTTAATGTTTGAGAGCCTGAGGGCTGTATGTGATTCTCCTTCACCCCCTTCTTGTGACAATCTCCTCTCCCTCCCCTGCAACTCTGAGTTCGCCTCAGGGTTTCTTCCCTACCCCTACGGGCTCTCCATCAGTATCCATGATTCAGAGATTTTTTTCTCTTGTTTTCCCTAAGATGGTTCAATAAAATTACTCAAGAACCATCTAGTGACTATGCCAAGAGCTTAATTTAAAAAATTTGCAGAGGATATTTTTTTCTCTTGTTTTCCCTAAGATGGTTCAATAAAATTACTCAAGAACCATCTAGTGACTATGCCAAGAGCTTAATTTAAAAAATTTGCAGAGGATCAGCGCTCAAAAGGAAGACAACAAAGGGTCAAGAGATTGGCATTTAATTTCTTTGTGGTGGCTAACAGAATGTATCCAGGCATATCTAATCTCACATGTAAGAACTTGACTTTAGCTCACTAAGCCTGATTGGCTTCAGCTGCATAAATCCTGTTTCACCATTCCACTCCAATGGTGAAACAGTTTCTACCAATGACCTGGCAGAATTAGATTCTACCTAATTGTGTTGCGAAGGTAAGGAAATAAATAAGGGCATTTACATTTACCCATTCTTGTTTTAGGACACTAAACATCTTGGGCCGTTTCAGCATTTTCAGTTCAAAAAAGGAAAATGTGTTTGGTAACTAGCAATACTATTTTGTTGTCCAAAATCAAAGTTGAAAATTAATAGTACATGGCATGGCCCAATCTATGAAATTGTGAAGATGACCAATCCGTTCACACTTCTAAATCCAATCTCCAATCTCCAATCTCCAATCTCCAACCTCACATGCCCACAACAGAGCTTCTAATTAGAATATGTAGATGGGGAAGAACTAGAATATGTAGATGGGAAGAAGAAGAAGAAGAAGAAGAAGAAGAAGAAGAAGAAGAAGAATATATTACTTCACTAACATATTTACAAGAAATTACATATACCTCCCTAAGGAAGGAAAAAAGGAAAAAATAAAACTTAACATGACAACTTACTAAACTACCCTTAAACCAACATAACTAATATCACTAACACTCCCCCTCAAGCAGGAGAATAAATGACATACATTCCTAGCTTGGACGATAGAGAACTAAACTGATGATGAAGAAGACCCTTTGTGAAGATATCAGCCAGCTGATCTCCAGTCTTCACAAAAGGTGTACATATGTACCCAGAGTCAATCTTCCCTTTAATGAAGTGCCTGTCCACCTCTATGTGTTTTGCTCTATCGTGTTGCACAGGGTTGTGGGCTATATTTATAGCAGCCTTGTTGTCACAATAAAACCTCATAGGTATCTCAATATCAAATCCCAACTCTTGGACCAATCTTCTCAACCAGAGAAGCTCACACACTCCCTGAGTCATAACTCTAAATTCTACCACCGCACTAGACCGAGCTACCACAGGTTGTTTCTTGCTCCACCATGTGATTAGGTTTCCACCCACAAATGTACAATAGCCTGATGTAGATCTCCTGTCAGAGACTGAGCCAGCCCAATCTGCATCAGTGAAGCCTTCTATATCCTCATGTGATTATCCTTGACAAAAAGTAGTCCTTTTCTGGGAGAGGACTTCAAGTACCAGAGAATGCGGTAAGCTACATCCAAGTGCCCACTCTTGGGAGCATGCATAAATTGACTCACCACCTCCACTGCATAAGTAATGTCTGGACGAATCAAGTACAAATAGATAAGCTTCCCAACTAGCCTTTGATATTTCTCTGCATCAACAAGAGAAGGGCCAACATCTTCCCCCAAGCTTATGATTCTGCTCAATAGAAGACCTTGCAGGCTTGCAGCCTAACATTCTCGTTTCTTTCAATAGGTCTAGGATAAACTTCCTTTGGCATATATTTATGCCCTTCTTGGTTCTAGACACTTCAATCCCCAAGAAATACTTAGGGTCCTAGATCTTTGATTTCAAACTGTTGGGCCAACTAGTTCTTCAACTTGGCTATCTCATCCTTGTCATCATCAGTTACCACAATGTCATCAACATAGACAATCAGGGCTATAATGGAGCCATTACCACGCTTAGTGAACAGAGTGTGGTCAATTTGATTTTGGGAATAGCCATTCTTCCGAATGTCCTATCTGAACCTTTCAAACCAGGCCTTTGGAGATTGTTTAAGACCATACAGAGCCTTCTTGAGAAGACACACCTTTCCTGCAGCTAAAGGGAACTTAAAGCCAGGATGAGTTTGCATATACACCTCCTCTTCTAAGTCTCCATGTAGGAAGGCATTCTTCACATCCAATTGATATAATGGCCAATCCTTATTCGCTGCTAGAGATAAGAGAACCCTGATGGTGTTATGCTTGACCACAGGAACAAATGTCTCCTAATAGTCAATCTCATACACTTGATTATACCTTTTTGCCACTAGTCTTACCTTGTACCTCTCAATATTACCATCTGACCAGTACTTGATTGTGTAGACCCACCTGCATCCAACTGGAGTTCTCCCCCTTAGAAGGTCAACCAATTTCCAGGTACAATTTTTCTCGAGGGCCATCATTTCCTTAGTCTGGCTTGCTTCCACTTAGGGTCAGACATAGCTTCAAAAACATTCTTGGGAATAGAAATAGACGAGAGAGCACTAGTAAATGCAATACCTGTAGGGGAGAGAATCAAAGGAAACTAACTGGGCTATAGGATTAGTACAAACTCTCTTTCCCTTCCTAATCGCAATAGGAAGATCCAACTCTGATGAGGAAGGATATTACCTGATTGAGGAGGGTGGATCTCAGAAATTGGATTCAAAATCGGACTCTTGGCAAGTCTTCTTGTTCCTCCTTGTGAACACAATGGTCACCTTTTCATTACCTGGACCTAAACCACCTCTTGAATGATCACCAATATCAATAATATCCACCTCTTTGTATTTCCCAATGTCAAGCATGAAAGGAGGGATAGGCAATGGGGAAAAGAAAGGGATTTCATCAGTAGTCTTTTCACTTCCAATATTCTCCCCTTGAAAAAGATGCTCATGAGGAGCAAAAAAAGGTGCAGACTCAAGAAAAGTAACATCCTTAGAGAAAAGCCTTCGTCTGGAAGGAGGACGATAGCACTTGTAATCCTTAATAGTGGAAGAATAGCCAAGAAAGATACATTTAAGAGCTTTGGGGTTCAGTTTAGTCCGAAATGACTTATTAACATGGACATAACAGATACACCCAAACACTTTGGGGGGGAGAGAGAAAGAAGAAGACTGAGGAAACACAGTGTCCAATGGAGTTTTGAAGCCAAGAAGTTTTGTTGGCATACGGTTGATCAAAAAAGTAGCAGTAAGGAGAGCATCAAACCAAAAAGGTTTAGGAACATGCATGCCAAAAAGAAGACTCCTACTGACTTCCGTCAAATGGCGGTTTTTTCTCTCAACTACCCCATTTTGTTGAGGTGTGTCAATACAAACTAGCTGATGGATAATGCCATTCTCCGTAAAAAAGTCTTGAAGACCACCATAAATATACTACCCCCTTTGTCAGAACGAACAATTTTAATCTTGATGTCAAACTGTGTACATATCATATGATAAAAAATTTTAAAAGGCATCATACACATCACTTTTATGCTTCATCAGAACAGTCCAAACAACACGGGAAAAAACGTCAACAAATGAAACAAAGTAGCGAAAACCAAGTAAAGTAGTAGTAGAAGGCCCCCAAACATCAGAGTGCACAATGCGAAAAGGAACAGTAGATCTATTAATATAATAAGGATAAGAAGACCAACAATGTTTGGCAAAAATACATGGTTCACAATGAAAGACATGGGAACTAGGAAAATAAGTAAATAGATGAGGTAATTGTTTCCTCATAATAACAAAAGATGGATGTCCTAAACGTTGGTGCCACAACATCACAGAGTTCACAGAACTTCCATCAGTACGTCCACACACATAGGACTAAGCTATAGCCAAAAAAGGTGATTGAGGTTCAAGTAGGTAGAGCCCTTTCTCCTCACACCCACTGCCAATAATCTTTTTTGTCACCAAATCCTGAAAGAGACAATAAGAAGGAAAGAAAGTGACACAACAGTTTAAAGATTTTGTTAGGTGACTCACAGATGAGATAGTAGTGGCAAGGTTAAGAACATGAAGAACAGAATTAAGTAAAATGGAAGATATAATAGGAATGCTACCTTTACCATAAATGGAGGAAAGGGAGCCATCGGCAACCCTAAACTTATCCCTATCGGAACAAATAGAGTACGTATCATAATAATGGGACGTACCAGTCATATGATTCGTAACACCAGAATCAATAACCTAAGATGGAGCTGTGGAAAGAGCAGACGAGGAAACCTGTAAGGCTGAAGCTAAGGAATCTGGCGTTGTAAGTGAAGAAGATGATGAGCACCCAGTTGTGTCACATGGTTTAAAGTATCTCCGATACCGATACGATACCCTCCGATACGTATCTTAAATTTAGCCGACCGATACGATACACACCGATACGCTACATGAAATTTTTAAAATCCTTTCGTATCAATATATATCTTACGATACATACTAATATGCATCAATACACCACCGTTACACATCGATACGATACGATACGATACGATATGCACCGATAACCCTATGAAAAATATAAAATCGAGGTGAAATGTACGTTTCGGTATGTATCGATCGATACGTATCGATGAGTATTAGTGAGTATCGGTATGTATCGATCGATACGTATCGATATGTACCGATACAGTGCGCTACGGTCATATAGTGACTAAGATGGGTAATTTTTCAGAAAAACATATTTTTTGAGGGGTTTTTGTTCCAAAGTTGCTAATCATATTTCTCTCTAACTAAAGTGAAAATCAAGGTTGGGAACAAGGATTTTAAATTTATGAGACAACTACAAACCTTGAATTCTTAGTGTGATACCCTCAATTTAGTATTTATGCATAATACATATTATCAATAACTTTCTTTAACAAATTCTTTATGCAAAAGTGTTTAAAAAAATAATTTCTATCCATTTCTGTGTGTATCTTTAGCGTATCTCCGATACGATACGATACCCTCCGATACGTATCTTAATTTTGGCCGATCGATACGACAACCGATACCGATACTTTAATCCTTACTTGTGACATAACCCTATGAAATGCTGCAATATCCTCCCAAGTAAAGGAACTGTGCTCTGCCTGTATGCTAGGAGCAACCCTATAGTATCAGTCTCAGCTTGAGCATTGTGGGCTCTTGCTCCCCTGCTACGTCCACCACGAGCACCACTAGATCCACCACGCATACCAGGAGGATGACCATAAAGAACCCAGCATATTTCTTTTATGTGCCCAGATTTTCCACAATGATCACATCTTCTGTCATCTCCACGAGGTGGCCCTTGACCTCAACCACCACCACGCCAATCTTGCTGAGAGCTAGTAGTAAGAAGAGCAGACCGCTTAAGAGGAGGGGCAGGTTCCATGGCCACCCACCTAGTCTCCTCACTCTACAGATAGCTACATACTTCATAAAGGATGGAAGAGGAGACCGGCCCAAAATTTGAATCCGGATTGGCTCATACTCGAGATTCAAACCACCAAGTAAGATAAAAACACGTTCCTTTTTAAGTGCTCGATAAACCTTAGCTTCATCTTCAGGAGGTCCTTATACTGATCATACTCTTCCCAGATACTAATGATAGTGTTATAGTACTCAGAAATGGTCATATTCCCTTGCTTCATGGCAATGACCTTCTGGAGTAGTTGATAAACTTTGGCCGAGTTACCCACACAGTCAAAAGCTTTAGTAACATTGTCCCAAATATCCTTGGCAGTCTCTTTCCTCATAAACCTTCTTCCAATCTTAGGTTTCATAGAAAAAATTTGCCATGTCATAACAGTGGAGCTTTTAGTCTCCCATTTTGTATATAACGGGTCATTCGGGTTAGAAGCCTTAATGGTACTTGTAACATACCCGAGCTTACCCCTACTCCGCAAGGAAAGCTTCACAAAATGAGCCCAATCCAAGTAATTTGTATTATCCAACTTCATAATAGAAATTTGAATATTTGGGTTATCAAAAGCCATAGGGGTAGGATGAATAGAACCACTCAAAATCTCTCTAAAGAGGGCCCCAAGTCCACTCTCATCAGACATATTGTAGAGAAAGAGTCACACACAAGATGGGGAATACACACTCTACCCAAGTTTTCTTTCCCTGAACCAAACAAAAAATCCTAGGAGCCAAACCAAGCAAACACTTCAAAGGAATTCACACAATCTACCTTCTTCAAGGTGTAGGATCATAACATAGGAGCACAACAGCCCTAAAGATCAGACCTCACAAAGAATAAGCAATCGGAAGCATCACAGGCCACATTTCAGGGGCAAAAATGACAAAAAAGGCAAAAAAATGGGGTTGGCGGTACCTGATGTGTAGCAAAGAGTTGAGAAGTGCAACCTCAACTCAAGGAGGCTTGTCGCAAAACCAAGAGGAGTGATAATACAACTAGGGCAACCCAAATGAACCTAGTTTCAGCTCCATAGCTGACCAGATGAGAGAGAAAGAGAAAAAATGGTCCAGAGCTGGCGCTTATTGCAACCTTCAAGTGTCCCTTTCTTCAAAGGAAAACTACCCTTGGTATCTCCATGGTCTCCTTGTATGCCTCTCTCAAGGTTTCTTCAATTTTCTCACATAGAAGTCCCTTTCCTTCGAACCCCTTTGTAACCTAGGGTTCCAAAGAGAAGAGACTAGTAGCTCGACTCTCAAATCAACCTTACAACTCTGATACCAAGTTAGAATATGTAGATGGGGAAGAACAATGAGATGAGAATTGGAGAAGAAGAAGCAGAAGAAGAGGGAAAAGGAGAGGAGGCGATGGTATGGTTGAATGGTATGTTGTGAGTAAATCTCACTAACACCAAATATATTACTTCACTAACATATTTACAGGAAATTACATATACCTCCCTAAGAAGAGAAAAAGGGAAAAAATAAAACTCAACATGACAACTTACTAAACTACCCTTAGAGCAACATAACTAATATCACTAACACTTCTTTGATGTGCCCCAAAGCTGTCCCAATAGAAGTGTGGAAGAGCTTAAGAATCTATGGTTTATCTTGGTTAACCAAGTTGTTTAATAAGATTATGAGCACAAAGAAAATGCCAAATGAATGGAGGAGAAGCATTGTGGTTTCGATTTACAAATAAAAAGGTGATATTCATAATTACATTAATTATAAAGGCATAAAACTAATGAGTCATATTATGAAATTATGAGAGAGGATTATTGAAACCCACCTAAGAAAAGAAACTATTATTACGGAGAACTAATTTGATTTTATTCCAATAAGATCCACAACATAAGCTATTTACTTACTTAGGAGACTCATGGCAAGATTTAGAGGTTACAAAGAAGGATCTCCATATGGATTTTATTGACCTAGAAAAAGCTTACAACAGAGTCCTCAGAAAAGTTACTCTGGCAAAAGATATGTATGATCAATGATAATGTGGTGACTGGTGTAAGAATTATAGGGGGTCAAGGTAGTGAATTCCCAATTACAATTAGGTTACATCAAGGATAAACTTTAAGCCCCTATTCGTTTGCGATAATCATGGATGAATTAACTAAAGACATTCACGATGAGGCTCCTTTAGGAGTGTCAAAAAAGCCCAGTCAGCCCAAACCCGCCCTAGCCCGCCCTGAGCCTGAACAAGGCCTGGGCCGAGTTTTCAGCCCATAGGGTGGGCTAGGTTTGAGAATTTCATGCCCAAGCCTAGTTGGGCCCCCAACCCAACCTAATCCAACACAAACCAACCATGTATATTAAGAACAAAATAATATAGATATGTTAATAATTAAAAATGGGTACTTACAGAAAAAGGTCTATAAGAAGTCTTTCATTTTTTTCACAATCTAAATATATAAGAAAACCTTAGTCTTTGGCCTCTGCAATCTAAATATATAAGAAATCCTTAGGCTTTGACCTCTGCAATGTATCGAGATCAAGCAACCAAGTAACCAATAGTACTGGGTTGGGCTAAGCCCAGTCCAATCAGGGTCCATCAGGCTGGATTGGATTAGGCTAAGCCTGATAGGATTGGGCATGGGGTGAGATATCCCATCCTAACCTAGGGTTGGACTGGGCTTGGGTCGAGTTAAAAGGCCTTAGGGTTGGGCTTGGGTTTTACCTAGGCTCCTTGGTGTATATTTTTGTTGACAATATTGTTTGGCGGATGAAACAAAAGCAGGGATCAACGCCAAGTTAATCAAGCCTTCCATTTAAACCACTAAAGCAATGTAATCTAGTGAACTACAATAGCATTTCAACTCATTACAATGAGAGTTGAACCAAATTTTGTTTAATCACAAGAAATAATTACTGCACAAACTCATTCTAATTCCATAGTGTTTCGATTCATTACAACAAGTGCAAAAAAAAATTTTGTTTAATCATAAGAAAATAATTACAACTGACAAGACTCATTCTAATTCCCATTATTCAATGTGTTTATCACCAGTATAGGCATAAATTATGTCCCAACTCCACAATTTTTTGAGAACATTGTTAACAGTAAATGGCCCAAATTTGAGTTAAGTAAATGAGTTAACCAAGCCTTCCATTTGAACAACTTAAGAAATGTAATCCAGCATTCTACAATAGCATTTCGACTCTTTACAACGAGAGCCCAAATTATTTTTGTTTAATCATAAGAAAATTATTTCTAAAATGATTCATTCTAATTCCACTATTCAATGTGTTTATGCAACATCTACAAAATTCATAAGGTTCTAGATGCAATCATAGAGATCTACGCGTATATATTTCAACATTACAAGACTCCCCCATTAATCTCTCCTTATGTTTGCCAAATGGAAAATTCTAAGTCTTGACGATAAGGAAGATATTTGACTATCATTACTTCAACTCTTCGAGTTTTCAAGTGAGTCAACTTTCCATTCTAATCTATGCATGCCATTCTCGATATGATCTCTCCATCATCCTCTCCTTGAAATTTAGTCGCAATAGAATCTTAGAAAAGCAAAAAGATGAAGCAATTTTCTAAGTCATTCAATAATCATATCTTTCTTAGTCTTTGTTCATTTGTAGATTTTGACCCTTGAGCCTACTGTTTTGTTTTCTCTAATCAATATGCTAGTCAAGACACAGAAAGGACCAAGGCACATTCAAATTTCAAGCATTTTAGTGAGGATCTTTACCTATTACTAATATATGATTAAAAGACCAAACCTTTTTTTTTTTTTTTTTTTTTGGGGGGGGAAGGTTTGGGGGGGGGGAAAAACGGAAAAGGCAATAGCATCGTTGTCTTATGGAATATATATGGAAGGGAACAACCAGCCATGATTAAAGAACCACTTAATCATTGACTAGTACAATTTTTAATTGGTGATTCTGAAAAGGAAACTTAAAATCCTGACAGCAATCCACTCAGTCTGGCTATTTGTAAATTCTCCCTAAGCTTAGCATTATTAGCTTAACAATAATAGCTTTAAATTTTGAATTATTTTCGCAAAATTTCTAGCATATGATTTAGGAACCAATCATCAGCAAACAAGCAAAGGCAATGGACATAGGAAGCAATAAATCCCAGTCAGCTAGTTCAAACTGTCAACTATAGTATTCCTTCAATAAAAACAAGCAGCACTTTCTCATAATAGGTAAGGTTTCCGCTATATAGACATAGAGAATTGTAGTACACCCATAATATTCATTGAGCTTAGTAGACCCTAACTAACAACACAGTATCAAGATAATAAACAAGAAATAAATATGTGCGGCCAAGAAATTATGAAGTCACCATAAAATAAATAAACCAAAAACAAAATCCCAACTTTTTTCAGGGCAGCATGAGCATGCTTAAAACAACTGCTCTGAAAAAGGGATTTTTCTAAAAAAACCGAACCTTCCAATTTTTGTATACGCACTACAAAAAAACAGTAATCGAACTTACGAAGTGTTCAAATAACCTTTAGTCCACCCTCTAAAACCAAAAAGTGGTAAAATAATCATTTTTTTTTCCCTCCAACTACTCTCTCCATTCAAAAAAAAAAACACATTTTTTTTTATTTCTGTTCTTTATTATAGTTTTTTCAATAGTTCGAGCGCACGTAAAACAAAGGAAGACAAAGAAGGAAACGAGTAATACCAGATTCAGCAGGTCTACGATGTTACCTCCCTCCATTCGGAGACCAAATCTCTGTCGTTGTTCAACCAGACCCTAAATCCCGCGGTCATCCGCAGGTTCATTTCCCAAGTGCAAACCCCGCTTTAAATGGCCAAAATAAAGTGTTCCGAAACACCAAAACCCTAACTCGGTGACCTATCGACATGAATTTGATATATTGCAGTAGAACTTCAGTTGCCGGAGTTGACACCTACCCGGCAGATCGTGAACTAAACCTCTGGTAAAACCTCGTTGGAGAAGAAGACAACAAGAACTTCACTGATCTCTCTCTCTCTCTCTCGTCGCTCTGCTCGCTTTCAGCCTTTCCCCTTACACTTCTTTCCGCACGGAATCACGACTCAGGAGAGAAATGAGTGATTGGAATTTAGAAATAGAATTTAAAATTCTACCAAAAAAAATGAATAACGAGAATCAAATACACCTCTCTGTTAATATATTTACGTTTTTATCCTTTTCTAATCGAGAGAAAAATGTTACACTACATCCGCGGTGTCATTTTATATCCTATCTGATGGTATGGAATCGTTGGATTAGAATCTTTCTAAGTTAGGAATTTTGGAATCACAACGTTCTAGGATTCAAATTGTAGAACTGGGTCTACTACGTAGGAATCTAGATTCTAAGAATATGAGATTCCTTCTAATCCGATTATCTTCACAGTAGTAGGTCCTACTCTTACACACTCCGTATTTATGTGGGTCCGACAGTGGTCCGTAGCATTTGGACAATCGGAAAGTGCAATTTGTCTTCCTGCGTGGAATTCTGGTCTTCGAAAGGCCGTTGGATGGAAAACTCGGTTCTACTTCTTCCTCTTCGCAAACGCAAGTCGGGGTGAGTTAGAATTTAACTCGTAAAAAGTCAATTGTGACTCACTGGGTGGATCTATGGAGTTTACTGACGTCATCAGTGGCACACGCACACTACCCGACTAATCAGATTGACTTAGGTGTCTCTTTCAAAGCGAAAAAGCATCTACTTTTGAAAACTGTGCACAAGCATGGTTTTAAATATTTTCCCAAAATGACAAAAATCTTGGCAGTAAATTCCATAAATATAAAATAGGGAGAGGTTCCTTAAAAAAAACGCATCGTGTGAACCAAGTAGCAACACAAGCAAAGCATGAAATTTCTATTTTTCATTAGGGAAAGAGTCATTTCGCTTTTTGCTGTTTTAAGGTGCAGAGGCGATAATACTTTGTAGGATTCGTTTTTCTTACAAAATATTAAAGGAAAAATAACGTGTCCATATATAGTCCCTTGTTTTCTTTTCTTTTTTTTCTTTTTTTTTTGTTGGAAATATATTCTCTTGTTTTCAAGGGCTATGAAAAGGGATTTGGATACTCTATGACGCAATAAGGTGTTTGGTACACATCCAACACCTAGAAGCGTCTTGGATTGTAAATAATCACCCTGGACTTTGTGCCTAAACATTTCTAGTCGCGTCAGACGCCCCGTTGCACCATAGAGGAATTTAATCCCATGAAAAGACACTCCTTCCCCCTCCCCCCTAAAAATAAAGGGTTGTGTATAGGTGTGGGAACGTTAGATGGTAATGTTCTTTCTCCTTAATTCTTTACTCTCATACACAGAAGAAATTGAAATTACCATCCCACCCCTATTGTTAAGGATTACAAAAAAATGGTTTTGGTGGGTACTATAAGATACTTCAAATGTAACTCATCATAATTTGATACAAGATTACTCATCATTATATGGAGTCAAACTACTTTGTCTCAATGTATGTTGCTAAGGATTTCAAAGTGGTTTTGGCTGAATGGAATACGAGGAAGGGTTTTAGTAATCGATATTGAATCTACCGAATAGTAATCGATATTGAATCTACCGAATCGTATCGATATTGTTGGAGATCGCTACCAAATTAATACTTACTTAACCATTTTTTTTTTAAATTGATAGCCACATGTATGGTACCAATACTGATACCTAAATCACTAATATGGGATCCATATTCTTACTAGAATATATATATATATATATATATATATGTGAGTGTGTGTGAGATCAACATGAGGCCCACACAGTCAAAATAAGAAAAAATATCAATATGGCTCACTATTTATTATTTTATGTGGAGAATACAAAGAAATAGAGAGAGGATTTCATAAAAGGTAATGTGGCTTTTGCACCAACGTGTGGATCAATGGGAACATATGCAAAATCATCAACTACTGACAGAATTTTCCTCTTTTATATGAAGCAGGGCAATCATTTTGTCCTCCTATTTATCTTGACATATGGGTCACACTATCTTTTATGATTATTCTTTGAAAAATAACATTACGGGGACAGTTTGTCAATCTTTTTCTGAGTTTTAATTAAGATATTTTATTTATATGAAAAAGTAAATGTTACATCAAACTTTTAATCCAATCACCGTACAAATCCCCCCACCCTCCCAGTTCTATTGAGCTATTGTTGTACTTGATGACACTTCTATCATTCTTGAAAAAGTGGGAGTTACATCATACTTTTATTCCAATCACTTATCCAATGTGCTTTTAGCTTATTCTTTTACCATCTTAAAATGAAAGGATATCAACATGAAAAGCTATATCTGTATATCTGTAGTTCTGTACCTACATGAGATAAACATGAATCACATTCACTATTCCGACAACCTCAAAAATTTATTTGTTCTTTTTATGAGTGAGAAAGCTAAAGCTTGATGATTCTGCTGGAGTTTGAGCAAGTCAAAATTTTACTGCCTAGATGAATCTAAACTGTTGTTAATGATTACAACATCAATTTATAATGGAATTAATTAAGTTGTAAATTTAAATTCATACGTCTAACCCCCCCCACCAAAATATATATATATATATACAACGACAAGATGTATGAAGTCAGAAGAGTTAACATTGAGAAAAGACATGTAGAAACTAGTATCACATCTAACAGAGCTGTTTGAAAGACAAAGATTCATGTTACCTATCGCATTTAGGTGGGATGTTATGGAGATGTTGCATTACTTTATTTATTTTCTTAGTCTTTTTCCCTTTCTTTCTTTTTTTCCTTCGATCTTTTACTTTGACGAATCCATATACCCGATTCCATTTAATTGATAAGAAAATGTTGAATCGTCCGTTATTGTTACTGTTGTACAATACAAAGATGTCTAATCATTCCAATATCAATGCAATTTTTTAAATGCTTATTCGGCTGGTGGTGACTTTTGTTGGACTTAAAAAAACATAAATAAATAAATAAATGCAAGTAACTCAATTTAAGAAGGCCTGGTACTTTCATATGTGGTGATATAGAATATGTTTTAGGGGGTTTTTGATGGGGTGGGATTTAAGGGGTGGAAGAGTTGTACTTATTTTTTTTTAAGTATGATAAAGTCATGTGTTTGCATATAATGGGAAATACTCTGGACAACATTGGGAGATGAACTTTCTTGTTTGCTGATGTGGCTTTTACCCCAACTCCTTCAAAAGTCTTACCAAATTAGTGGGACTTTGTGGGGTGAGAAGTCATTACAATTAATGACTCTTTTTCTTCATTCCTCTTTTCTCTCTCTTCCACAGCTATGTACTAACCAAACAAGGTTGGGGTGGAAAAGTCCGACTTTATCTTCTTTACCTTTAACCCCACCAACATGTGAGACCTTGTAGTCAGACATTCCCACCCCAAACTCCCCTCTAAATAAATGGGGCCCTATAATTGAATAGGCCAAACCAACATATAGGTGGCTCAAATTGAGCTGTCCATCGTCACTGCATCCTGCCAAGCATATAACAAGCCTGTGTTAGAGAATGCTCCCAACTCCCCACAATTTATTTACAGGATGACGAAGGTGCTTAATATTATTCATTGACAGAACTCAATTCCATGAAAATGCAAAATAGAAGATACCCAGCATCCACAGCAAATACCAGAGAGTTCGAGTAAACTTGTGAGGAACAGTTAACTAGTCTGTCGCCTGCCGCTTAAAGGGAACCTGAGGAGCGGTGTCCAGCACGTCAGGTGAAGAGAGAAAACTCAGGTTCCTGGCATTGGATATAGCCCTTGCTTCATTTCACTCATCTGAAGGCTCCAAAGTCCCCTGCTCAACTTCAACTTTGAAAAAATTCACTTCACAAAATTTAGCAAAGAAAAATTGACAATAAACACAAACTGTTGAAAGAATTTAGACCATTGACAATACAAGGGAAGAAGTAATGGTCATTGTAATTTAACCGGTTCTTAAATGTAAACGTTACATTATTCAAGTAAAAAAGGAAAACCATATAATTGGCAGTTTTAAGTTGATTGTCATTATCGCCAGTCCACCGGCTTCGAAAATATGGAAATATCGGTGTTGTGCAAATAGTCCCACATTGCCGGAAGGCTTTAGGGGTAATCGATATGGGTCTATTCTCACAACAAAGGGAACATTCTCTTATTGAATCCCTTCACTTCCATTTGGATGAAATGAATTAAAAGAGTGAAACTGCTATCTGTATGGTTGTGTGGATGTTGAATACTATCACTGACACTGAAGATACAATGCATTACAGCCTGTGATCACTTTCAGTTTTATGGGCATATCATGAACTACAAAGACAGTAAAAAAGAAAAGGAAATATAAAAATGGAAAAGAAAAAGAAAAACCCGCATTCACTACTCATCCCTTTAACAATGGAAATAATGCATCATAAGCACAAGTAGTTCTAATGCAGTACAGTTGAATAAACTTTACAATGAGATGTTGCAAGCACATCTCAAGTTCTAAATTGATGCGTCTGCCGTTTCAGCAAAGCTGGAGGCTCATGACAGATTCATTTGTTGACCCTTTACAAGCTAAGAGTACAGAAAGCTCACAACCACCATGGTTTCTCTGTCAATTCCTTTCCAAACATGTACCTGAACCTTGTATTGTAAGGTAGCCACTCTATGATCTGTGATGTCTTTCTCCCACAGTCAATGCACTTCTGTATTGAATCATGAAGCTTTTTATCTACATTCTCAGAGATCCAACTGAGAAGATCATCCAAGTTGATAGAGGCCTCCTTCGCAAACCTCTCAAGTAACTTGGGCAGGAAAACTTTCCTCGACTTCTTTACAACCACATTAGCTTGAAGAAACTCCTTCTTGGCTACTTCTAACTCCTCTTTAACATTTGTGGCAGTGTACACTTTTAACTACAAGAGGTATCATGATTGGATGCCAGTTGTCAGTAAACAATATAATGCAATTGAACCGAGGAAACTTTAGAAAAGAAGAATATCACTGCTCACTGCTCACTGCTCCATTTGAGCATGTCCTCTTGTTGTGGGGATGGTGGAGGGGACTGAGGGTTCCTAAGTGGCTTCCATTAAATCTAATTGAACTGTATTCATATGCATTCTTTCTTGTGAAGGTTGCAATCAGCTATTCAGCTCACACCAAGGTAGAAAATTATGAGGGTAGAAGGGATGCCTAGCATACTGGTGCTGAGGCTATGACTAAAATGTTGTGGTGGATATCCACCCAACGGAGTCACAGGGGTCTGTTACTGTTGCACTTTGAAAGAGTTTGGAGCTGTTTTTTCATAATTTGGATTGAGTTTATAGTTCTTGTTAGCCACAGTTGTTTTTTCCTTTCAGGAAAATGATATTTCTGAACTCACTAAGGGGTGGAATTTCCATGAATTCCCAATAACATAACTCCTCTTGGAATTCATGGACGGCACTCCAATGCACCTTTTATTTTCTTTTATTCCTTTTTCAAGTGCCTGAACCTATGTGACTGGTTTATCGAAATTGAATACCACAGTGGGTTCATGTCAGCAAAAACTTTTCTTTATAATGTGTCTTTGAAGAAAAGGCATACCTCTCTACTTTTTCCTAGGTGTTGTCTTTCTGGAAGAGATATCACTAGTGTGTTTTGGTGGGCCAGAATGTCTGTAGAGGAAGCCTCAAGCCATTTGGAATTAATTTTGAGAGTAGTTTCTTAATGTTTCTTCCTTTCACTTCTTCTCCTGCGTCAAGTACAATATAGTGGTGGTTCATGATGGACTACGACACTTTAGAATGCAGAGGATGTTGAATATTGGGTTGCATAAAATTTATGCACGAAGAAGATATGTCTAAAGAGGGGATGATATCAATCTTAAGTACACGATCTTTCCTTTTTTTATTTATTGCTATTAATTATTTCACTGCTATTCATTTGATGTTGATTATCATTGAATATGTAGTTTCTCTTTATTAGAATTTGTCATGTTCATAATTCCTTACTTCCAGCAGTTGCAACTTATAAACTGCTCAGTCACCTTAATGACTTTAAGGTTTCAGCAGAGAAACAAGACTGGTACCTAGTAATGATCTAACTAAAAAAGCTTTCAAACCTTTTAACTAGAGGAGGCAACTTTAAGCCTGCATTGTTTAGAAGCCTAGCTGGTCCAGGCTTCGATGATTGTACAAAAAATTGGGTGGCCAGGCCTGGCCAGGGGTGATATAATATGGTCGTTTGTAATACATTATACAATAATATAAGTTTATATTATGTGGTTACATTTACATTCATTTTACTCGTAATGATACAGACGTGGATGTGTATAATCTGGTGTTTCTAATATTGTTGATTTAGATCAGTCGTCAAATACTATATTTACACTAAATGGTGGTGACATGAATTGCAAAGCCAAGATTTTTTGAGTTGGCAACCACTGGGGCAGCCTGAGTCCCTGACAGGCAAGATGGTCTGGCTTGGCCTCAAGCCTGGCCCACATTGATAGAGCGGCCTGGGCTTGGGCTTGCCAAAGATCACATATATCTTGTGATCAACCTGGTCTACCTATCCAGTCAAATTGCTAGCCCTGGGTTTGACTGTAGAAAGGTTAGCATAAAAGAAAGAAATTGTGAAATTACCATGGGATCAGAATATGCTCCAGTACAAAGGGCAAATGCAACAAGGGGTTGAGCACTTTGGAGACCGAATCTTGAATTGATGACTTTCTTTTCTTCAGATTTCTTCCGCAAGGCAGTTGTAAGAATGGGCTCGTACCACTGCAAATAAATTAACAATGAATAAATACTTGCGGGAATAACATAAGCAAAGGTGCATCATCTAGATTTCATCAGGTTAATTTCCAACTTTAGTCATGTGGAGTTGGGATATTGTAGATTTGGATCATCTAGCAGACAAAAAGATTGAATCAACCACTGTCAAGTTTCATGGTCCACCCAAGCTATAAGGTGCATCATGTATTGGACTTCTCCCTTGTGATATCAGCCATGAAAATTTTAAAGGTTTTTAAGTTTAAAAAAAGGATGCCAAAAATGAGGGACTTATTTTCCAAGTAGCTTAGTATTTTTGGGTTGCAATTTACCACAACTAGAAGGTTGTGGCCAACATGTGGAGCCATTTTAGACTACAAATTAAGTTTCCAACAGAAGATTCTGGCCTCAATATAGATTTTTTCTTGTGCTATATTGAATTATGAATGGACTTGGCTGATCCAGGCTATGAACTGACCATGTGGAAAGCGTCCTTGTCCATGTTGTCCCCATACTTGCTCCCTGTTGGTCTTTTGCCGGGTGAACTGCATCTATCGAAATTCTATATATATATATATATGGAGATTCTTCGGCTATAAGCCTAAAACTTCCAAATTGAAGAAGGGCTGATCTGTAAGGACATGTAGAATCAAGGTTCCACCACCTCACACGCTAAAGGTAAGAACCTTGAAATGAAAGGAATCCAATTTTGACACATCTAAACAGGATATTTGATACTGTTTAGACTAACTAAGCTTAAAGGTTTGGCAAGCTGAGGTGACAGGATTGTTGAACCGAGAAGGTTCTAAATATATTGTGTTTTGGATATGAAAATCTTTTGTGATGCGTGTTTGGGTGTTCTAACATGTTTGTTTATGTTTTAGGAGAACGATGAAACCCAAGCCTTTGAGGTGGAACCATTGATGGAAGAAATGGCATGTTGATTGAAGAAAGGACTGTTGTCGACAGACTTCCGTGATGTGAAAGATTGAAGAACTGAAAGCCACATAAAGTTGCAGAATCTTTCAAGATATGAGATTTGGTTTATATTTTTATATTCATGTAAACCTAATATTGATATCCACAAGATGAAAAGGCCCAGGTAAAAGTCATATAAAGACCTAATTGAATAAACCCAAAAAACTAGGAGGTTTGACTAAGAAAAATGTCTAAGTTTATCGTTCATGAATATCCAAGCTTAAAGAGAAAATCAAAGTCAGACCTAATCATCTCAGACGGACAACCATGTTTAATATTTTGTATCTGCAGACGTCTTGAAGGACTTCCGTGATCTGTGTCCCTGAAACCCAAAAGTGAGGTTTTTGAGTCCTTGTTCCATGGACTTCCATGGAGGTTGCACGAACTTCCGTACAAGGAGAATTTAATATTCCACTGTAGTGGAGCTTGAACATATTGACTATCTTTTTTTTTTTTTTTGGGGGGGGGAGGTGGGGTGGAAATGATTTTTGGGAGATCAAAATGATTTCAAGATGAACTATATATTTCCAATCATTTTGAGGATAACAATGCTTGACTCTAACATCTTTTGTAGACCATAACAGCTAGTTTGTCACATATGAATAGGCTGAGTCGATTGAGTACAAGGTACTTAATGTGGATCCGGGGTTTGGTAACCCGAGTTGGATCGCTTAGGGCCCTTCCAAGTGTGAGACTCTTCAAACCACAAGCACTAATGGAAAAACAGTAAATACCTTGAAGTTTTAAAATGGAGTGGCAGTATTGTAATTATATAGAAATTTAGAAGGGAGTGGCAGACTTGTAATTAGATTGAACTTAAAGGCATAAGCAATGGGCACAATATGCTAGTAGAAAGGGTGATTCAGGAATTAGAAATAAAATTAGAACAAAAGAGAATTGTAGGTAAAGGAAGGGGTAATATGGTCAAATCTGAGATTAAATGCTCTAAACAAAACCCACGATTCAACCTTCTTCTTCCTTAGACAGCCTGCAATGGTCGAAAGACCAGTAGCTTGCGAAGGAGAGATCTCCTTCAGATCTTCTCCGTTAGGCCTGAAATTTCAAGCGAAGGTTCTTCACAGAGGGGAATCTTGATTCTAGTCAACAATCAGTCCAAAGATCAAGCATGTGAGTAGAGAGAATCTCTAATAGTAAGACCTGGCGGTAGATAGGGTTTCAGACTTGTTGCAGGTCTTGTTTCTCACCATAGGGATGCATTTCGGATTAAGGACTCAAGGGTTTGAGTCACCTATAGGTAGAGAACCCTTGATCAAAGTCTCAGTCAAAGCAATTCAAGAGTGAGGGAGATCGATCCACTTGTTTGGTGCTACAACTATCGCCCAGAAACAGAGGGTCGGCCAACAAGAGAGAATGATAAGAAGGAGAAGAAAAACAGAGGAAGAAGAAACCAATCACGTAGGCTCTCAAAATTATTCGACTCAAACTTCAAACTCTAAATCTACATTGCTCCATCGATTACATGTATAATAAAAAGGAAAATCAAAATAATTAATAGAAACTACTTGAAAGAAAACTACTCTAAAATTAGACACTAGCTAATTCCAAAAGAAACTACTTCTAAAACAAAAGAGAATCAAATATACTAAGATTGCTTCCCTAATTATCAACTACCAACCCTTGCCAGACCAGAATATTGGTTTCCGTTGTTTGTGACTTGGCATAGGCCTCCATAATGGGTCAATTTTGGTCCAGCCAAGCCAAGGCATCTGCATCAGCTCGCTTCCTCTGAAAAGAACTCGACTCTGTCGAGTTTGGATGACGTCCAAGAATGCCGTCAAAGTCAATGTGCTTGAGGAGAAAAGTACTAGCTATCCTCTTGAGTTTGAGAGGGGGAAGATCCTTTGCCAGAATAAACTTCATCTCAAGTCCACCCATGCTGAAAGAAGTATGTATTCTCAAAATCACAATGCTTGACTTTTTTGTCGAACATACATGGGCGCCCTAGAAAAACGTGATAGACTTTCAGAGGGAGAATATCACACTGCACCTGATCAATCAGTTCACTAGTGGAATAAGTGAGCAAACATCTTTCACTAATTTTCATATTATTGTTGCACCCACCCAACCTGTAGGGATTTGGATGAGGCTCCATTTTCATACCCAACTTGCGAACAACATCTTTAGCAACAACGTTGGTGCATCTACCAAGTCAATCACCATATTACACAAGTTATCATTGTGTCGCACCCTGGTCTTAAAGATACTATTACGGTGCCAATCGTACTCCTCGAGAACCTTCTGTGGAGTCAAAAGAGGAAGGATAACCTAGAACGGTTGACGCTCGCCATCACTATCACCATCATTAATCTCACTAGGCTCACAATCACACTCAGCCTCTAGAGTTACCATTCTTGTTTTTAGTTGCTCTTCTGGTACATAGGGTATAAAATTGTCCTTGGACACTGATTAACTCGATGCCCGTACCCCTTGCACGTGAAGCATTGAATAGTCTCCTTTGGAAATACTGAGTTCCTGTCATAACCATGCCGAGGTAGAGAGAAAAGTTAGTCTGAACCCCAAAGAGGAGAGGAGTATGGACGAACCGGTCGTGTTGGTCTTGTTGAAGAACCACTAGCCCGTGGTTTATTAACCGAAACCCATTTTTCTTGAGGAGAAGATTGTTGTGTGCGTAAGGTATCTCCTCTAAAATGTGTCGGAAAAAGTCCTCCGAGTGTAAGGCCTCTTCAGACTTTCCTCAACCTGAAAGGCCACAACAACTGCGTCCTCCATAGTAGACAATCTAATAGCGGCCATTGCGACACTAATTTGTGGATGCAAACCATTGTAGAACTGCGCCACTAAGACTTCCTCGTCCCACTCAAAGCCAGATCGAGTGGCTAAGTAGTAGAATCTGGCCACGTACTCCTCAACCGACATATTGTCTTGTCTAAACTGCACAAATGTGAGGTGTACACGTTGCTTGTAATTGGTCGGTTGAAATCTTCAGCCCATCGCACCTTGCATCTCAACCTATGTAGTAACTTGCCCAAAATCTCAACTTTTTAGCCTCTGTCAAGCTGTACCATCTGAAGAAAATCTCCAAACTGTGAACTCAGTTAAGGTACTACTCTGGGTTGTAGTCCCTATAAAAATCAAGGGCATCCAATCTCGCTGCCTTGTCTGCTCCGTCATCATATCGTTTAACCCCATATGGTGGCAGTGGTGGTGGTGGTGGTGGAGAGGGAACGTGTGGCAATGGGTGTGGAGTGACATGTGGCAACCCTTGTGGGACGGAGTTAAAAGAATCCCCAGTCTGTCACATTCTTCTAGAGCACGCCCATGGTTTGACAGGAAAGTCAAGCACTGTGGTTTTGAGAATACATACTCCTTTCAGCATGGTGGACTTGAGATGAAGTTTATTTCGGCAAAGGATCTTCCCCTTCTCAAACTCAAGAGGATACCTAGTACTTTTCTCCTCAGGTGCATTGACTCTGACTGCATTCTTAGACCTCATCCAAAATCGACGGAGTCAAGTTCTTTTTGGAGCAAGCGAACTGATGTAGATGCCTTAGCTTGGTTGGACTGAACTGACCCACTATGGAGGCCTATGCCGAGACACAACCAACCTAAACCAATATTCTAGTCTGGTAAGGGTTGTTAGTTGATAATTGAGGAAGCAATCTTAGTATATTTGATTCTCTTTTGTTTTAGAAGTAGTTTCTTTTGGAATTAGCTAGTTTCTAATTTTAGAGTAGTTTCCTTTCAAGTAGTTTCAATTAATTATTTTGATTTTCCTTTATGTTAGACATGTAATCAATGGAGCAATGCAGATTTAGAGTTTGAAGTTTGAGTCGAATAATTTTGAGAGCCTGTGTGACTGTGGTTTTGTGTGATTTCCCTTCCTTTCTTTTCTTCTTCCTCTATTTTTCTTCTCCTTCTTATCTACTCTCTTGCTGACTAACCCTCTGTTTCTGGGCAATAGTTGTAGCACCAAACAAGTGGATCGATCTCCCTCACTCTTGAGTTGCTTGGACTGAGACTTTGATCAAGGGTTCTCTACCTCTAGGTGACTCAAATCCTTGAGCCCTTAATCCGAAACCCATCCCTGTGGTGAGAAACAAGACCTGCAACAAGTCTGAAACCCTATCTACCGCCACGTCTTACTATTAGAGATTCTCTCTACTCACATGCTTGATCTTTGGACTGATTGTTGACTAGAATCAAGATTCCCCTTTGTGAAGAACCTTCGCTTGAAATTTCAGCCTAACGGAGAAGAGCTGAAGGAGATCTCTCCTTCGAAAGCTACTGGTCTTTCCGCCATTGCAGGCTGTCTAAGGAAGAAGACAGTTGAGTCGTGGGTTTTGTTTAGAGCATCTAATCTCTGATTTGACCATATTACCCCTTCTTTTACCTATTCCTCTCTTGTCCTAATTTTATTCCTAATTCCTGAATCACCCTTTCTACTAGCATATTGTGCCCATTGCTTATGCCTTTAAGTTCAATCTAATTACAAGTCTCCCACACCCTTCTAAATTTCCATATAATTACAATACTGCCACTTTGTTTTAAAACTACAAAATATTTACTGTTTTGCCATTAGTGCTTGTGGTTTGAATCGTCTCACACTCGGAGAGGACCTAAGTGATCCGACTTGGGTCACTGAACCCTGGATCCACATTATCCAGTATGTTTAAAGGGCCTAAAATAGGGTTTCCTAGATGTTTGGGGAACTAATTTAGCCATTTGGGCCTCAAAACCAGCAACTGAACCCTTCCAGGTTTCAACCAAAATTTCACAGTTTTGAGGCTGGTCGAAACCAGGCTCAAAACCGAAACCTTGAACCTTGGTTGGAAAAGGGCTGTTTACATAGAGTAGTTGAACTAAATCCGTTGGAAAATAACCGTCGAAATAGGACCATTGGAAGCGTGGGCATTAAATGCATGTGCTGTCATGGGAGCATTTATGGTTTGGTGACATCATGGCTGCATCACTCAGAAGGAAAGAAAAATTTTCCACTTGCAAAATTCTAGTGAAAAACTACCCTTCCTGTGATTGTATGCATGCATGAGCAACAGAGATATAAGGAGGAAAGCTCAATACCCTGCCAATTCGGGGAGTGCGGAAGCAAAATATGGACTGTTCCATGGCATCGGCACTAATGACGTGCCCACCAATGTTGTAAGCAGCCTGCACTAAACCAAAATCAATCAAAGCTTTAATGTAAGTTTCGCCGTCTGAATAAGATTGTTCTGATTAGTAAATGAAATTAAGTGATGTCCACACAGAATAAATCCTCAAGACATGAAATTGGGTGATTGACCAGTTAAAGAAAATTGACAAGTGAGAACTGGATCCTGAAGAAGAGGGTTCTACCTTGTGAAACAAAGCCATTCTTCTCAGAGAACCGTGGGGAATACCATATGCTAAATATGCCTGACAATTCATTTAAAAAAGATTTGTAAAATAGAAAACATTAAACACTAACTAATTTCAAAAATCGCAATATTTACATGCATAACAAGAGAATTGTACACGTTGATCCAAAATGCCATTTGCGCACTACTTTCCATCTGCTTTACATTCACTCTTTCCAGTTGTTCCACCAGGAGTCTGACATTGCAAAATGAACCATAGCACTTCTATGAGTATGAAACACAAAGAGGAACTTTAATGTAAAATTTGCAGGGAATGTTGTGGTGAAGATGATCTCTAAACAGCCTATCAGGAAGCAGATATAGGCATATAGCTAGAGTCGGAACCACTATTTTATAGTCCCCATCTATACGATCTATTAACCTAAGCTGTCACCCTGATTGGATGGACTAATTTTTTTTCGAGTGTAAGTTCATGCCAGTTCACTGTACTTTATCCTAACCATTTGAAAGATGGTGCATTTTGATAGTGGAGAATTGTATCCTCTACGAGGATCAATTATTTGGACTCAGCAAATGATGGGGACCGTCCTGCAGGTGCTATATGTATCAATATGCTTTCTCTTAATTCTTCTGACAACATGATAGGCATCCAGTATGTTTTCCCTTAATTGTTCTGGCAACCTAACAGGCAACATAAGTCACCGAAAAAAGAAAAGATAGATGAATATTCTCTTGTTTTTTCCTTCCTTTTACAGTGAGTGCAAAAATTCTACCTGTAGTTGTCGATGGCATATGATGCCCGAGAAAATTGGTTCTTATCAGTTGATATCCAAGATATTTCTATCACTGATTTGCAAGTCCACTCCCAATCCTCTGTAGTACCACGACGAGGGAGAAAAACACTGGTAGAGGATTTGGATAATAGAGGTGAACGATTTTTTTCTGGCTTTACAGATGATGCACTACGCAACCAGCAATATATCGCTGCCATACACCTGACCATTTCCTCAGATAAATTGCTTGGACACTGGTAGAGATGATCTTTTAGGGTACGGGACAACGGAGTCTTCTCCAATGTTGGTACTTTATCATGAACCTGAAGCAAACATCAAGAAAGATGTTGGAACAGAAAATTGGAAACTTATGCAGCATGGTAGCTGTATGAAACAACCACTGTCTGGTTGGAAGTAAAAGTAGATAGACACAATGAGCCTCAAACATTTTTCATGGAACAAATTATTAGCTTGTGTTATAGTGTACAACTTTGGCAACTTGTGAATTCTTCCGGACTGTTTAATGATGGGCCACCTCTTGGAGAATCATATCACAAAGTGCATATCAGCAAGGAGTCAGTAACTTATATGCTCATTTACGAGATTGAATTAAAACCATGATATGTGCATTGGCATGTACCAATATGAATGTTGGTAACAGGAATTTGGAATCAGATTTATAAATACCAAGGCTATGTTTGGTTGTAACGAGAATTAAAGGGAAGGGAAGTGAAATTTTCATACTAAAAAAAGAAATATATGTAATCATTACCCATGTGACCTTAACATTAACTTCAAATTATTCCATATTTGGTTATAAAATTTCACTTTACTTTGCATCCAAAACCCTTTGCTATAATATGTAAAATAAAAATTACATGTAAAATATATCATTACTAAATATAGTTAAAAAAATCAAGTAGTTTATAAAATCATATGGGGTAATGATTATAAACATTTTTTTTTAAAGTACAAAAATTTCACTTCCCTTCCCTTTAAATTCCCATTGCAACCAAACGGAGCCTAAAGGATTCGTAAACTTGGTGGCTTATCTAAATAATGTAAACTATAGGACTCTACTAACTAAGCACCTTATTTTGGATTAATAAAGAGATATTACATCATATTTAGACAAGATAAAAAAAAAATACAATTATAAAACTAGAAAAGATAGAGTTCATAATCATGTAGTTATTTATTTTTGCTTTTGAAATATGAAAGAAAAACATCAAGGATTCCAGAGTCTTGCACCAGAATATATACAATCTGGTACTTCACCACATTTGGAAGGATCACAAGTTGTAGAACTTTCCAGAGATCTATGATGAAGGACCAGATATTTTGTCTTAGACTAACTGAACTTTTCTGTTCATTGGTCAAAGTATAGTATTACTATGATGAGAACAGCGTATTAGCATATCTTAAACATCATGCAGGAAATTTACACCTTTCTTAACAAGAAATGCATAAATGTACTTGTGATACAAAATACAATTTTGAAGCATATAACATCTTATTATGAAATAGCCTATTACCATATCTTAAACATCATGCAGGAAATTTACACCTTACTTAACAAGAAATGCATAAATGTACTTGTGATACAAAATGCAATTTTGAAGCATAAAACACCTTATTATGCAATATATATATATATATATATATAAGCTTGATGCAAAGATTTAAGTCGTTTTTACCTACTCTAGTGATGCATAACAAGGAAAAAAGGAGATATGAACACCCAAAAAAAAAAAAAAAAGACACAACAGCAACTTTACCACTTTTTCACCAAAACTATTTCGATCCATGATTTAAGCACTGTAAATCCCCAAAACTTGTTAAAATAATGAAGATTATGGTCATTTTTTAATGTTATATGATTTCTTTCAACTCAAGGCAAAGAGAAAAACAAGTTTCCAAGGCCATCAGTTGCTCTCAGTTTCGTATCTCACTCGCGATTTCTGTTTTGGAGGTTTAAAGGAGGCGTATCAAGTGTATCTTACCTGTTATCGAACTGTATCAGCCCCAGATTGGAATATGATCGATCCAAATTTTTTTTGAAAAATAAGTATCATATTGGTGAGTATCGTGTTGATACCCATCAATATTGATACTTATAATCCTGTCCCCTCCCCAACAAAGGAGGGGGTGGCGGCATGTGTTTGTATGTATTTTACCTGTGAATGTGCACTTTGAGACTCAAATGACAAACATCACATTGAGGCCCTCACTAAATCAAATGTGGCCTCTGTCTAGGGTAGTATTGTAGTAATATTATAAAACTGTGAATTTATAATCCTAAATGGCTATGCCAGCCAAGAAAAAGGTCAGAGCAACTCTGCAGAAGCGTGTGAACATTCTGAAAATGTAACTAAGAGTATTGTTAGTAAGCCATTTTTTTGTCCACTGCCAAATTCTAATCGCATGCTATGTTACAATTTTGAACTGCATGTTCTTTACAAGAAGACCATTAAAGAAACTCTACAGAAGCATGTAAAAGATCAGAAAGAAAAAAGGAGTAAAAATATTGAGCTATCATGTGAACCCCCAGATTACAGTGGTGGCATGATCTGCTAACTTTGAACACAGCATGCTTTTACAAGATACTTCTGGCTGAAGAGAACCCTAGAAACTAGCATACAACACCCTACAAAATAGTTTCTTCCCATTTCTCAAACCTAGCAACCAAGATGATTAAATGATGCCATGATGGTGTGAACTACCTGAATCAAATATTACTTGTGGTACTGGAATAGGACAGTCCAAAGGTTAAGATAACTCTAAATTAGCAATATTATAAAGATCAATTGTTGAAGAAAGCAAGATTGAACCAACCTGCAATTGTTCATATTCAGGTGGATAAATTAATTTAAAAAATAGAAAATTTACGCTAGTCTTGAAGAAAAATCTCTCTGAAGATTAAATAAAAAAGTAGAATACAACATGAAAGTATATTAAAAAAAAGAAAAATAGAAAAAAAGAAAAAAAAGGGGAATCTCTTTATCAGATGGTACTTCTAATACCTTCATAGGATCTGAATTTTTGTGCTCAACGTGAAAATTGGTTTTGCCACACAATAGCAGAGTATTTCTGGTCTTTGATTGCAGCAACCCCTTCCTTTTCCTGGATTCCTTCGCAGAAGACGGAACTTGGAAATGTTGCAAGGGGAACTTTTTCGAGGAGGAGCAAAATGCACTTGAGATTATGCTAGGGTGTTTTCTTACTTCATTCTTCGTATGAGCAGGAGAAGACAAGCCTGAGCTTTTCCCAGAAGGTGCCCCACTAATACAATGGTCAAAGATGCTTCTGTAGAGAGAAAGAACATGCTGCTCCCGGTTGGCAACCTCTTCTTCAAGTAATTCAATCTCAGCCATCAACTCCTTTGTCTATAAATGAAACAGAACAAGCATTTCACCAAAAAAAAAAAAAACATAACAGGCACAATATTATATGGCATGACTATTGAGTACAGAAAAATAGCAATAGTGAACGTATATAGTGTAAATAAAGCAGCAGGTGCCAAAGGGAATTGCTTTGATAGAATGATTTGGTCCCAAACACTTTGAATGCATCTCAATTGGATACTACATATTTTTTTCTTGCAAAGTTTCTGATGCAGTAGTCCGGTGTTGAGAATTCACATGCCATATATTCGAGCCCATAACAAGAAATAAACAAATGAGATTCAATCATATCTGCCTCTGCATACAAGAATGGACTTAAGATGCACCAGAGAGCCTAGTGAATCCCCCTCTACAGCTGATCCACAACTAACATCAATTACTTCAGGTAGTTTTAAATACGTTGCACATTTTCAAATCAAACCTTCAAAAGTTTAGAAATCTTTAGTTTGGGCATTGGTGCTGCCGTGCTGGATTTAAATGAAATTGAAAATAAAAGTAACTGTCAAATAACTCTTTTGTATTCTCCTTTTTTGTTCCCAAAAGTGTTAAACCCAAGACCTTTCCAATGTTGCTTTTCGCAAAGCAAATGAGTGAGAAAACATTAGTCCCACATTGGATTTGGAAGAGTAAAGAGTGTGAAGTAAGGTTTATTTATTAAAACGGGAACTACAAAGGTAGGGTTCTATGAAGGAAAGGCTCACTATGCTCCCTTGTTTCCTGGGGGTTTGGGGTTTATTTTCACACATAGCACACGCGCCAGGCTGGGTCATGGCGTGGCAAAGCAAGGCGCTAATGTATGTGGTTTCTTTTTTGTAGGCGGTCAGACATATTTCTGGAAAACCCTTTACCGACATTGGATAAGGTTTTACTGATGTCAGATGTCATTTTCACATCAGCATTTGTTTATTGATCACCAGGCAAAGGACACTCTGAGTTGGGGTTTGTCAGAAACTTGCCAACATTTTTTAACTCTACCTGACGTGAAATGAGGTTTTACCGACGTCGAGCGGGTGTCATCTGATGCATCGACGATGTAGGTGACTTTACTTTGTACGTCATCCCAGATTACATTGGAGGTCGTAACAGCTAGTTTTCTGTGTCTGCTCCGTCCAAGAGACATGCCTTTTGGACAAGTGCTTCCAAGGGGTACCTATCCTCTATAAATAGAGGATGTCCTTGACACATTAGGGATTATATTCTAAGAGTTCTACACTTGTACTCCCTTCTCTTACTCTCTCTTCTTGTGTGTGTGTGAGTGTATATCCAAGAAACACACTACCGTTCTTCTTTAAGCGCTTTGTTTTACCGATTCACTTTGAGTGTCTGTCTTGAGTCTAAGCACAACTTTGTAGAATTCGAAGGGGTGTTGTAGGAGAGTGCATTGGTACTTGCGGAAGCTAGGGGCTGTTTTATCTTGGAGACCAATTCACATTTGTCCTGGTTGCACCATTGGGGGCGCTATGGTGTTTCGGATAGCATCAAACCCATATTCGCTACGGACAAGAGTACCATTTGCAGTATCGTATACAACCAAGCTAGATTCTCAACCGGATCAGCAACCTAGGGAGACACAATCCATCAAGAACCAGTGCCAAAAAGGAGGGAAAAAAAAGGGGGGCATCAAGCAAGGGGGATGGTATCAATCTGAAGGTTCCAGGAGGCTATGATATGTCTGTTCTTAGGGCATCTAGGGACAGGCTGAAGGTGAAGGGATTGGATTTTGGAGGTAACATCAAAGTAGATGGCTTTCCAAATCTTGTCCAAGGAGTGGGAGTTGGAAGACCATCTACGGATGTTTCGCTCCATCCAGATATGGTTAATGGTAGCAGAGAAGGCAAGCTTCCCAATGGTGTCACAGATGTAAGGTCCCGAAAAGGTCATGTCAATCCATATCCATTCTCTGTCAAAAGGTTAGGATAGGTCTACTGGAGGGCCAACATCTAGAGAGAACCAATTTCCAGACAGAGGAAGAAAAGGGGCAGGAGAAGAAGAGATGAGGGATGTCCTAAGCACCATGGGGACAGAGGCAGCAGGAGGGAGAAATAAGGTTATGACGATGGATGAGGAAAGCTTGGGTTGGGAGACAATTAATGAGGTATCTCTAAAGAGTGAGACTGTGACGGGGGACGTGCCCTTTGAACCAGAAAAGTTTGCGCCAAGGGACCATAAGACCAGAGGACCTAAGAAAGGACCAAGCGGAGGCAGAGGAGAATATTCCATTGGATGAGGGGAGCCAGATGCATTTGTCTCCTCTGCCTCGATGCCAGGGAGAGAGCGGAGGGAGAGAGGACCAGAGGTCACAAAGCGGGGGGACAGAGGGGGGGACAGCCTAGAGGGGATAGGATACAAGAAACAAGAGCAAACTTGGGAATGCCAAAGGAGTAGATGGTTTTGGGGGACACCAGGAAGGAGAGGATTCCAGCCGGGTGCCAAGGATCCAGCCATAGGGATGTGGTCTGGCCATTGCCAATGGAAAAGGAGATGGCATTGAGGGCCAAAGGTCTGAGAGTGAGAATTTTCCTCCAGGTCTAGGAAGCGTCCGAAGAGACAGGGACAGTCCAAAGGGAGTGGTGTTTGAGCAGGTAGGAGTGAATCTAGTCTACCCAGATGCCCTTTTGCTTGGACACAATTTTTCAAATGAGCTTAAGAATACCCACAGAGTTGAAATCTTTTATTTTCTTGATACCCAGGCCGCCTTCCACTTTGGGAAGGAAAACCTAATCCCAACTAAGAGGGTGAAGAAATCTAGAGGCATTAGAACCTTTCCAAGAAAGGAGCAAAAGATCCCTTCAATGGTCTTAATGATGGAAGCAGGAATAAAGTAGATACTAGACCAATATAGGTACATGGATTGGAGCACAAAACGAATGACGGTGAGGCGGCCAGCATAGGAAAGCGGCTTACCTTTCCAAAGCTGGAGATTCTTCCTTAGGAGGTAAAGCAAAGGGGAGCAATAATGGGCAAAGAGCTTGGAGGAGATGAGAGGGAGACCCTGGTACTAGACAGGCAGGGAGCCCAAAGAGAATCCTGTGATGTCAAGAAGGCGAGCCTGAATGTCAAGGGAGACCCCTGAGAGAAAGAGCTCGACTTAAACAGATTAATATGGAGGCCTGAAAGGTTTTCGATGGTACGGAGGGATTCCATGATGGTGGAAATGGAGAGGGGGGTCGGCTTTGGAAAAGATCATAATATCATCAGCAAACGCGAGATGGGTGAGAAGATGGGATTTGCATTTGGGGATAGGAGAGATAAAGTGGAGGTTCGCAGCAGATTGGATGGATCTGGACAGGACTTCCAGGGAAAGAGAGAAGAAAAAGGGAGAGAGAGGGCAACCTTGCCTGATGCCTCTACCAGAGGGGAAGTAGCCAGTAGGGCTACCATTGATAAGGACAGAAAACCTGGGGGAGGAAATATATGAGTGGATCCAGTGGACAAAGGAGGGAGGGAAGGACATGTTTAAAAGGACTTTGGAGATGAAATCCCAAGTCAGGGTATCGAAAGTCTTGTGAATGTCAATTTTGAGAAGGGCAGCAAAGGAATGAGATTTGCGATCAAAGCCACGGACAATCTCATAACAGAGCATGATATTATCAGCAATGCTCCTACAAGCAATGAAAGTGAATTGATTTGGGCTCACAATAATGTCAATGACTTTCTTGATTCTATTGGATAGAATTTTGGCAACAAATTTATAGAGTAGGTTACAAAGAGAGATAGGCCTGAAGTCATTCATGGAGACCGCCCCCTCCTTTTGGGAATGAGGCAGAAGAAGGTATGGTTGACACCACTGATCTGGTTGGGATTAAGGAAGAAGCTGCGGACAGCAAGAATAAGGTCCTAACGGATGATATTCCAGTAGGAGGAAAAGAATCCTACGCTAAAACCATCCGGGTCAGGGGTTTTGTTAGCCTTGTGAGCAAGGATGGCCGAAAAGATTTCCTCATCAGAGGGGATGAACCGGAGTCTAGGAAGGAGTAATTGACAATTAGAGAGTGACTAAGATAGAATTTGGAGTTGCTATCAGACCTTTGAGAGTGAAAATAACCAACAATTTTGAATCAAGAAATCAGAATTCTTTTTACTTGACACTGGTGGTCAGTGCTGGTTCAAGTTCTGAAATGATGCCGAGTGAATTTCTACACTTGATATGCTCTTGGAGTTCAGATTTTAGTTCAGGTTTAAATGCTCTAGTTAGGAAGTACAAATGTACAATAATCTGAATGTACAGGTTTCTAGAATATGGGAACTGATTGAATTGTCCCAACCTTCTGCATGGCACCACTAAAACGTAAATGTGTGGAAAGAATATTACTTTGTCATCCACTAAAACCACAGAACAGCCATCCATTGAACTAAATTTTAAAATTTTTGAATTTAAAACACACAAACCTGGGCAGAAAAATGTCTATGTCCTGGAGATAAAGTACTAGAAGCTCGGCCCATTGCCTTCTCAAGCATAATTCGCATCGATTTCTCTTGCTGCAAATGCAATTGTAACTGCTCGATCTGCAAGTTCATACATCATGTGACACAAGGATATTGATATTGTATTGTAAAGAGACATGTAATTACGAAGCTTTATACTGAAAATTAAACCAAACTAAAGGCTTTTATATTTCTAATGACAACAACCCCCCCCCCCAAAAAAAAAAGAACAGGTTCTCAAGAATAGATGTGGATAAAAAATTTAGGCAGGCCAGGGCAAAAATGGTTTCTTCTATTATATAATGCAGGTGGAATCAGATCAGACATGCATAAGAATTATTCTAAGTTTCAAAGAGTCTCACTGCCAGACATTATAGAGGAAGAATACAGAAAGTTGGACTTTCCTGAAAAAATGATATGAAGTTCTTCATATTGTTTAAAAAATGAGGTCTATGTCATCAGAAATGGAAGATGGTACCTATAAGCCAGTTGGCTACAATAAAGCCATTAACTATCTTAGACTAACAAACGGTGTTTCGGGATCTTAAATGAGCATTGTAGGCCCAGACTAGCAGGGACAGGGTTAAGCTGATTCAATATCTATACAATTAAGGCTTTCCCATTCCCCATCTCTTGGCATAACCTTATTTAAATCCACAAAGTATCAGTGGCACAACCAACTTCCCTCTCCCCCCCATCCCCAAAAAAGAAAGAACTAAAAAAACTTTTATTCACTAAGAAATCTTATTATATGAATCTCTGATATGGAAATTGAAACATGAAGTTAAAAAAAAAAAAAGAACATGGTGATAGCAAAGGAGAAGATAAAATGCATTCACACTTTCATCTTGTACTGTTCTACATGCATTATATCTTGGGGAAAAAATTATATAGTCCAAAGACAACAAGGGCAGTTGCCAGTTATATAAAAAGTCTAGGGAAGGAGAGAGTTAGTTTTAATCATATAGGGGCATTTAATATATATTGTCCTGAATTATTTCCAGTCTCTCTCCACCCCTTTTCATGACTTCACGAAGTACCAAAATTTGCTTAATGGTCATTTTCTTGTTAGACTAAGTGAGTTTCTTTTAGGTAAAATTCGTGAAGATAGAGAAATAAATCAACACACAATTGACTTATTATCAGTTTATCACTATGATTGTCCCAAGACTAAGTGTAGCGGAGATGAGGATGTTGAGATGGATGTGTGGCAAAACTAAGAAGGACAAAGTAAGAAATCACCACACTAGAGCTGAGTTGGGTGTAGCCCCAGTATATGATAGTCTATGTGAGACTGTTTGAAGTGGCATGGCCATGTTCAATGGAGGCCTTGGGATGCTCCAGTTAGGAGGAGTAACTTGATTCAGATTGAAAGACCTAAAAGAACCAGAAGCAAGCCTAAAATTACCCTAGGAGAGGTGATGAGGAAAGACATGCATAGCCTAGGCATTCTACCACTTATGACTTCAAATAGAACTAATTAGAAGGCAAGGATCCATGTAGCAAACCCTATTAAGTTGGGATAAGTCTTGGTGGTTATTGTCGTTGTATTGTCTCAAGACATGACACAATTAACATAACAAATTTCTATATGATTAACCTTTTTAAATACCATTAAAAAAAAAAAATGGAGGGGAGGGGAGGCCATAATTGGTATAAATCCTGCTTTCAAGGGCCAGAATCATTTTATCAGTGATAAAAGGAAACCAATGCTTGTGCACCCCAAATCCATATAACACAAGCGGAAAGGAATACCATCATTTCATTTTGTTACTCGGGAGGGAGAATGGATACACCATTAGTGCTTCTGAAAACAGTTGGTTCTAGATACTGCTTGGATTTTGGGCCAAATGTATGTCGCTTTCTAAATATATCCTTTAGGCGGTTACCCTATACTTGAGACTGAAAGTAAAAATGGTGTCCTTCATGGCAACAATGTAGATCATTGATGCTAGCACATGATGAGAAGTTCTCCTTGTCAATCATGAAGCACAAAAACATCATATTTCTATAAGCCTTATTGATTGCAAAAAAGAGAGAACAACAAAATATAGTTAACTTGTTGTTTATCTGTTAGTGACTTCACAAGAAGGTCTAGAATAAGCTTTGAATTTGACATATCTTCTCCCTGTTGATTTTGATAGCATGTAAATGAATACTTTCTTGCATAGTTATCAAGGCGTCGCCTAGGCGTCAAGGCGGCTCAGCCTAGACTGGCACCTTGGTTGCCTAGGTGTCACTTTGATTTTTGACCATCCTCCATCGCCTTGAGAACCGATATTGCCTTCGTTTTGGAACAAGAGTTAGTTTAAAAGAATACTTACAAGAATGTACGTTAGAAGCCCATTTCTTAAATTCAATCTCACTACCTGCTTAACATAGAAAAGCCCCTAAATGTACGGTAAAAAAGAAAAAGAAAAAGACACCTACAAACATATACATGTGGGTGTCGCATGCATGACACATGTAGAGTCTCATACAAGTACATGTTTTTATGAAAAGTAATATAACAAACTTACATCATTCTCTAAGGAAGCACGATGGTTCAATGAAAGGTTGGTCTTCATATCACAGCAATCATGATGAAGAGGAATTGCCCCCCTGTGAGTTCTTATCTTAGGTTGAAAATCCTGTAGGATTTTAATGCCATGGATGGGGAGTGAACCGGTAAGTTGCCGCTTTCTTTCTTAGTTCAACTTTCTGAATTGAAATTTTCAGATGTTGTACAATATGGGTTAATTACAGGTCAATAAATAAGCTACCTGTGATTCCTTGGGTTCCTTCCCTGTGGACTGCAAAACCCCATGTTTTGCATGATCGAATTTCCTGTCAGATGCACTGAAATAGAGAACCATCATCCTTCTTAAAGCATAAACAAGATGCAGAAATGAAAACTTAAAATACTATTTGTTGTGGACAAAAACTTAAGGACACTTTTTTGTGGCATCTGAATCCCTCTCTTTATGTCCTCCAATTGAAACATGCATCAAGTTCCATGTTCTGCAGCTCACTAGCACCACATTTAACCATAGAGCAAATGCAAGGTTTGCAGATCACAGAATCTATATGGTAGCAGTCATTTAAGATATTTAAGTTGCAGTAGTTGCCGTTGAGTTATCAAAATGTGAATAGTTTGCTTTATAAATCAATCTATTAATTAATAATAAAAATATTCAGTAGATTCAAAAGAAGACTCTTCACTAGCATGTATGAGGATTTTGACATAGGAAAAACATAAAAAAGTTTATCAAAATTGAATTGGGAGATAATCAAGGAGAGAATGAAGGTGAAACATATGGCTGTTAGGTGTACCTAACTTACTAATACAATCTATTGAATGCCAAATGTGAAGACTAATAATAACCTTCACACCCCAGAATTGATTCAAAGAGAACCCACCCCTCCCTTCCATGGCCTAGTTTAGTAGAGCCAAAAACAAATCAGCCGAGGGAGAATGAAGCCCTCGAAGAGTTCAAAACCCATAAAAAGAGGAAAACGGAGAAATCTTGAAGGCAAAAGCCACAAACTTCACACACTTGGCATTTCTTCAACTAAAGAAACACATACACAGATAAAAACATATCGAATATTGAGGTTAAAATTAAAAAAAAGTAACCTTTTAGAGCGTCTGTGTTGGCCTTGAACATGCGAACAAGCACAAGATTCATCATTTTTCCTTTTTCTAGCTGCTTCTCCGCCCTCATCTACAGTCAAACCATCCATTCCAGTCTCTTCAATCTTCAGGACCCAAAACACTTAAACGTTCTTCTATTAATGCGTTCATTAATAAACCGATTCACAATTAATTGCATCAAGATGTAAAATAACATCTGACAAAGACCATGATGCTTCTCTCTAACGGATAGATTGAAGGAATTTGATATAAAATGAAATGAAATAAAATAATGACTTCGAATTTCGATTTGAAAGGAAAGCTTTTCCTTTCTGGTAATACCATTAAATGTCAAAATCGAGAAGTAATGGCGAAGAATGTGAAATAATTAATAAGAACCAGAATGCTGTCAAGAATTGAATACATTGTACATTTGCGTCGTTGAAAGCATTAAATGAGAGAATTCAATTTTACCTGACTGGCTCTCACTCTTTCTTCCTCTTTCTGAGTGCCTTTCTCTATCACTCCTTTCAGTCCTCCAGAGTTCTTGGTTAAAAGGATAGCTACAAGACCAAGATCAAAGAGAAAGGTTTCCATGGACGAAGCTGATCAAGAAGGACGAGCTTTGAAATCTTCAAAAAATGGTTTGGTAGAAATGGTTAATTGTTTGCAGATCGTGCGTTTGTATCGAATGGGGACAGCTACTGCGTTTCAGGGGAGGACCATTCTTGTCTGCTATTTAATGTGGTCATGGACTCGTGTTCATGTTCCGCTGCTTTCTCATCCGCATCAGTTGGACCTACATGGCTTATGGTTTCCTCATCCAACGGGCCAAATTGTTTGATCGACAGAAGATTTTTTTTGATAGATAGGATATAACAGAAGGAAACGATTCTGGGTGGTGATTGCGCGTTGGGCATAGATCGGACGGTTGGAACTTATGGTTTAATTACATTTTTCAAAAGAGTTAGGGTAAACCTAAAATGACGTGAAGTGACCAAGATTCTTTTCATGCAATGATTTTGACCTATTGAATAAAACTTTTGAACAGTAAGAAGAGCATTTTGGAAATTCAAATTAAGACAATAATTATGACAGTCGTAGTGAGAAGAGATTCTACTAATACCCCTATTGACGAAGATCCAAAATACTCTTTTCACTATTCCAACATGTGTATCAAATTGTTAGAATTAATCATGAGTTTTTCACACCTAGTCCTATGTTTGGATTCTTGGAATATTAATATCTTTATTAAATCTCGTCTCTATTTATGAAGGTTTGATTGAAATACTCTCTTAGTTCAATCAAAGGGTCGGATCCCATTAATGAGAACAGACTTACATATATGGTCTCAAATATACAATTTCACACTTCAACACAAACTCTATTCACTTTACTTACAAGCACTTTCCAATAAAGAAATTATCTCCTATTAATTAAGAAATTATCTTTTCACCATGGGTGAAAGAAAACTCGATTAAATAAAAGAGGTGAGAAAACGCTACCTCTTGGTGCAGTTACACGCCAACAAGCGTGGCCAATGGGGAAGGGCGTGCAAGCATCTTTAACACGGGGTAATGTGGCCTTTTCACACACATAGTGTTTACGCGCACGTAAATGGCAGGAATTTTTGCATCTTTCTTCCAAGAAAAAAAAATTAAATTTGTCCCTTCCTTTTTATGGTCCTATTCAAACACATCAAGTGGATCGAAGAATTGACAGGAACTTCTGAAATAAGGGGACAAAATAAAAAAATGAAAAAAGAATGCTACTTGCTTGCATGTGTTTAGGCATGAGGGATATGAAAAAGGTGCAAAAAGACTGCAATGCCCGCATCCCATCATTGAAGATGTCTCTGCATGACCTCCCGTTGATTTGCGCAATGGCCAACCAAGTGGATGGTGAGAGATATGATTGGACCATGGGGCTCACAAAATCTGAGGTGGGCTTTTTCATTCTACGATGCGTTACACTCTAGCATGAGGGGTACGAGAGAGGTGGAAACAGTGATAAGTATATTAATCGGTTTGCTTGCTTATATGGCTTAAATGGTTTGGTCTATGATTTAATGGACAGAAATCAAAACTGAAACGATTATTAATCCGTAACTCCAGTCAATAGGTTTGTAATTTCTTCTGGCTATATAGTTTATTATCGATTTAATTTCAATTTGTTTTTGGTTTTTTCTGTACGGTTTGTAATCAATTTTAATTGGTTTAATTGATTTGGTTTATTCAAAGTTAATTGGTTTTAAACGAAGATCTATGAGCTGTAAAAAGACATCTATGCCTTGACTCCACTTCTCCTTGTGTATGGATGTAAAATATACTTCCAATTAAAAAGAAAAAAAAATTGTGAGCATAGGGTAGACTAAAAGGTAGCCTTCTATAACATTTTTATTATTAGCTATAAGAATGAATAATTATCATAAATGAATATAAAGGAAGTGTTTCATATGGGGGAATGCATTATGTTATTACGCATGCGTGAGGGTCAATGGGAAAGTGTAAGAAAGCATCCCATTAAAATGTCATTTTCCATTTCATGGAGGTAAACTATCAATTTTGATTTCAAACGGCTTCTTGACAGCTAGCATGGCTAGAACCGATGCTTCCCCTACTCTTATCAACTTCTAAGCCTCTCAACACTCTGTTTTGTTAAATGAGAAAAAACGACCGAAAGAGTGAGTTCGGAGAATGAGTCTCAGGGATTGGGCATCAATTATTGGCTTCACTGTTCCATCGAGGTGGGGCACCAGACCCTCCATAATCTCCTGTTATTCCTGGGTTGTTGGATCAACATTGATCCCAATTTATAATATTATTGCTTCAAAGGCTATCTAAGGTGCATCTTGAACAAGATGATTCAATTCTCCAACTTTGACTAGGTATTCATTCAGTCCCGCATTCATCTTTTATCTGTCAGAGTGAAATGGGTTCATTCTATTTAACGTAAGAAGCATCAATTGCAGATCAAACCGATAGCATATCTATACCTATGAGCAGCACTGGCTAAGGATCCACACCTATGAAAGGAGCCGAGCAAGATTGAATTATCATTTCACCCCATATGTCTTGGTGCAATGCCCATATTCCCCACGAAAAACATTATCCCACAAGAAGTAAAAAATGAGTAACCATTGACTGATAAGATATTGGAATCAGACAATTTTTTCGATCCGTTTTTGATTCCTCAAACCATGGAGCCCCATGAAGCTAGACAATTGCCACCCTCGGACTCATACAGTCGCCGATAGAAAGGGTCATACCCGTTTTCTCGGCCAATTTTTGGTTCCATTTCCACCCCATGGACCCTGCCACTACATTCACGGAAACCATCGTATTAATAAATAAACCCATCACAAACAATACGATTATTCGTAATCGCATGTGTTCTCCTTTTTTCTCTAATCAAAACATCCCCAATCCGAATTCTGATACAGATCAGTTTGAAGCAAGCGAATCGGTTCTAGTAGAGAGATGGTGAGTTGCCGATTTCGTTCCCTCATCTTTCATGCATTCTTTCTGTCTTTCACGGCCACCGTCGCACCCAACTCGGCCACCACGACGTCTAATTCGGTAAGAACCCCCACCATATGAAGAAAAAAATCTTGTAATGAAAGTTGATGAAAAGAAAAATTGTATACATACTTTATCCGGCAAATAAAATGTGTTGTTTTTGAATTTGCAATCGCTTCAGACCAATATGATACCGTGAACTAAAACTATGATTGTAACCTTACTTTGTTGCCTTTTTAATATAGTAAGTTGTTTCCCATCATCGACATTGAATGAAGAATTCCTTGCCTATGGGTTTAGGTGTCTTGGAATGGGCATTGGGAATATTTGGGAGGGAATTATTGACTAGCCGCAATAGTGTTGATCCTAGATGGGTGGTTGAACCCCCACTCCATAGATGGAAAAAAACTTTCTCCTTTAATATAATTCATATTCTTTGAATGCAATGTAAAATCTTGTTATTTCAAAAATAACATAATGGTAAAGCACATTTAAATTAGGACCAGTTTTTATGCATGATCGCGTATATAAATTTCTACTATTTTCTCATCCAGCCAATGGTTGAAGGCATGACAATATACATACATGGCCATTCATAAAAGATAAAACCTTTTGCCACTTTCATCTTTAATTCCTCTAGAAGTTAGATCTCATTTTTTGATTCAACTCCGCTCCTTAACACCCATCACTCAAGTCGGCCTATAGCTATTTTGGCAAGCGACACATAGCGAGACGATGATCCAACAGTTTTAAAAAGATGCGAAAAATGAGGTACTAAAAAAGGCTAGGAGAACGAGGAGTCAAGGACCGTTGGATCATCACCTCGCTATGTGTCTCTAACCCAGGTAGCCATGGACAAGACCTAGCAATAGGCTCTAAAAAGAGGAGTTGAATCCCTCATTTTAATCATAGGAAAAAAAAAAACTGATTTTTGGTGATTCCGTGGATGCACGTGCATGTATAGGAAGATTGCGTGTACACGCTATACGTGAAGACGGGATCCATCATAAAGTCAGGGACAGACTCGAAGATCAGTGTGGAGATAGAAGACGAGTTCGGGGATCGGGTTCAGGTAAATGACGTGGAGGAGTGGGGGATGATGGGGCCCAACCACGAGTACTTCGAGTGGGGTAATCTTGACATCTTCACCGGTAGAGGTCCCTGTATGGGGACGCGTATCTGCCGTCTCAACCTCACATCGGACGGCACTGGACAACACCACGGCTGGTACTGTGATTACTTGCAAGTCACGTCGACTGGGGCCCACCAGGGTTGCAGCAAGACTATCTTCGAAGTGCAGCAGTGGCTGGCTACCGACGCTCCACCTTATCGTCTCTCAGCTGTCCTGGACGGTTGTGGGCAACAGAAGCTTGGAATAACTACTGATCAGACGACTCTCGTTGTTAAGAATGATCACAGCAATGATTTCCAGATGAACGATCACCATATGCCCGGTGGATCTGATGCTCCTTTCGAGATAAACGATCACCACATTCCTTGTGGATCTGATGCTTCTTTTAAGACGAATGATCCCCATACGCCTGGTGGATCTGATGCTGCTCTATAAAATATCAATGACAAGAATATCTGTCCGGAAAAAAATCCTCGTTGGGACTTGACAATCTAGAGAGTCAATCTTAGGAGTGACATAAGGATGTGTGCCCATATTTGGGGTGTGTGGTCGAATCCCCCTTAGCTTTAGCTTTGTGCTGTCAAGAGAGGATCCAGAATCCAGATCCATATCTGTCCCCTCCCCATATTTTTTCTGTTTTATTCATGATGTTATAATTGTGAGGGACTTGATTAGTCTATACATCCATCTTCGATGTTGTTGACGGTCATTGGTCTCTACAAACTCAATTCATAGAACATTCCTTTCTCCACTTGTTAGAAATGCGGATTGGCTATATCTGATGCCCATCTTCCTCCAATCAAATTCGGATACCTAAGTTTTGATATCATGCTGGAGGAATCAACCCGAAACCTTAAGAGTATTAGGTGAAGAAAGTTTCTCGAGTATATCTAGGCATTGAGGACAAAAATAAATAAGTGATTTGAGACTATAATTAACACCTAGCATCTTAGCATACTGCACATATGGTCAGATGATGACATTTGTCCCTTTTGTCATTAGTGGGTGCAACCCAAAAAAATTGAACAAATTGTACGTCATCTTCCTTCGAAAAACATAATTTAAACAAACACATTGAGAGCTCCTCGGTTTGGTTTTCAAAGATTAACATGTTACAGAAGCACATCATATCATAGAAATTTATTGATTTGTTGTGTTTATCTTCTATAATTTTTTTCATTAAGTTCAACCCCTTATAATAACACATAATATGTTAGAATTGGTCTCAAAATTCAACCATCAATAATAGGTGATGTAGGTAACATATTCATCAAATTTAAAATTTTACTAAATTGCCATATGACAGTAAAAGTGAGCCCCATCATGGACGGAATAGGGGGCTTTTTTATTCTTTGGGATTATCTGATATAAACTTGTAGCAATCATTTTTCACTTGGTCTAATAGTTTCGAAAGCTATCTAGAACTCAATACCCTAAATTTGTAGGCTGGGCTATTTAAACAAAATAAAATCAAAAGTATTAAATTTGCAATAGCATTTATCTCTTAACATCGACTCTAATAGATGTATTTTTTTCCTATCTTTTTCTGTAAGAAATTATAATAGATGTCTATAGCACTTAATAAATTTTGTTAAAAAAAAAAAAAAACCCTAAAGAATTATATATGTGATTATATAATAAAGGTAAGAGATCGCTTCTTAAAGACTAATGAGAGTATACGTGCTCAAAGGCATTAATATGTATAAAATTTTCTTATCATACAAAGTCGAGTGGTAATTTTGTATGTTCCCACGCAATCAGACAATATTCACTCATCAACAATCTAAGTTCCCCGCATCTAAATAAAGAACTGCATTAAAATGTGTCATTTTTAGGATTAGCACATATTGACCCCACAACTGCATGAACCGAGTCATACCGGAGTTGAATAAATGAGAATCATTAAACTTTCACTGAAAATAGTGAAAAGTACTAAATAGTTCGGTGTGAGTGGTCCCAAGAAAATAAAAGGAGTCGAACTCAGAATCATACGTTTCCTTAGACAAAGGTCCTTGTCAATTGAAGGTTGTTAAATGTGTGCCATTTGTTCTTACGAAAAAGGAAGAAAAAAAGTAATGTCTGCCATTTGTCATCACTTTTGAGTGACAAGTAAGCTGCATAGTCACATTCCGCAATTGTTTTGCTAGGCACGGGTCCCAAGATTTCTGGGCTAACCTAATCCTATCCCGTTATTCCCTGATGGTTGGTCAGCACTGACACCAAACCCAGAGCCCCTATTTCTGGACCGGTTCATGTTGGTTGGACCAAATCTCACCAGTGCCCGTGAACCCCAAGAAAAAGACTACTTGCGAGCAAAGCTCCCTCACTTTTTCTCCAACTCAACAGCTAAAAACTCTCTCTCTCTCTCTGTCTGTCTCTCTGTCTCTCTCTCTCTCTCTCTCATCTTCATATGGAAGGCTCCGATTGTTCTTGCTTGCGTCAGCTTATCAACTACAGCAACAATGGCGAAAGATCCGATCATGGTTCTCGTCACCGGTGCCGCTGCTAACTCACTCTCATATCACATTTCTTCCTTGGTATTATAGAGAAAACGATGACCTGCTTTTGAAGTTTTCTAGTGTTTGGATTTACGTTACGTACTACGTAGTCGATGATGCTGTAAATCATGGCATTGTATATTGTGTTCTCATGATTAGAGGAAAGTAGGTCGTTCATGTTACGTTGTTGTTGTTGAAGTAGTTCAGTTTTGAGGTTCTTTTCCTTGAAATGAAGAAATCTTAGACATGTTCGTTACCTAGGGTTTTTGTCTTGGAATTTGGATGTCTTGGCGTGGATGCTTTTTTTTTCTTGTATTGATTCTCAGTTCAGATTGGTTTTTTATTATAAAATTTATCTAGAAATAGGAGAATGGTTCTGCCGATTAGTGTGAACACAATTGAAATTGCAATTCATTTGGAATGGAATCAATGGAGTACGAGTACATTCAATTGCTTCAAAAGATTCTGGTGGTCTCTGTTTCTCTTTATCTCTTTCGGAAGATTATCAAGCATATGGCTAGTTTCATGAATGTTGAAAAAGAACCCTTGAAGGTCCTTGTCACTGGTGCTGCAGGCATGTTTCTTTCAATCTAATTACCAAATAGATTGGGATTATGACTATCTGAATATTTATTGAAATACATACACACACACGCACGCAAGCAGAGCAACCTAGTGCACGAGGCTCCTGCTACTGCGGGGTCTGGTAGGGGCAAATGTATGCAGCTTTACCCCCTGCTTCGGAGGAGAGGCTGTTTCCAATAAATATTTATTGAAATAGTTGGGGGGGGGGATTGTTCTAACAAGGGCAAAGATATGTACTGATAAGAATGTTGATTTGTCCAACTAATGCGTGTTTGTTGTATCAACCTTCACATACAATTTATCTCCTTCCCCTTGATTATTTAGTACCAATAGCCCTCTTTTTTTTTTGGATGAATAGCAATGGCCCTGTTTTAAATAGGAAATTTAATGAAATAGAATATCATGCTGTTTTACAGGGCAAATAGGCTATGCTCTTGTTCCTATGATTGCCAGGGGAGAGATGTTGGGGCCAGATCAGCCTGTTATTCTGCATATGCTTGATATTGAACCTGCTATGGAGGCCTTGAATGGGGTAAAAATGGAGTTGATCGATGCTGCGTTTCCCCTCCTCAAAGGTTTGTCTCTTTTGTTTTTAGGGATGCCCTTAAGAATGTTTAACAGCTATTATGATACAACTCTACTTCTCTTTCATGAATTGTCTGGGTCATTCAACAGGTGTTGTTGCCACCACAAATGCTGTTGAGGCTTGTGAAGATGTCAACATAGCAATTATGGTTGGTGGGTTTCCTAGGAAAGAGGGAATGGAAAGGAAAGATGTGATGTCTAAAAATGTATCCATTTACAAAGCTCAAGCTTCAGCTTTGGAGAAGCATGCAGCTCCCAACTGCAAGGTGAAATGGATCTCATGACTATATTTTCCATTGCTATCATGCATTAATTTCATTCTTAGGTTGTGGTAGGCAGGGAGTCTTGTGGTAACCCAATTCAAATTTCAATTTCATGAGAATTATGTCCCCTATTACTATGTTTAAAGTTTTCAGTTTATACAAGGAAATGATGGAACAAATTTCTATTTTCTGTGTTTCCTCACAGGTGCTAGTTGTTGCCAATCCAGCCAACACAAACGCACTCATCCTAAAAGAATTTGCCCCTTCAATCCCTGAGAAAAATATCTCATGTCTTACGCGGCTTGATCATAATAGGGCTCTTGGGCAAATCTCAGAGAGGCTGAATGTAGATGTCAGTTATGTGAAAAATGTCATCATATGGGGTAACCACTCTTCAACTCAATATCCTGACATGAATCATGCAACTGTCATTACTAGCAGTGGAGAAAAATCTGTCAGAGAACTTGTTGCCGATGATCAATGGTAACTCAACTTCAATTTTCTTCTATTGTTATTTAGGAATTTCCCTAATCAATGGTTAATGGCCAAGTTTTGTGGCAGGCTTATCACCTTCCTTTAATCTTCCATCCATCCATTTCAACCTTCTATCTGTTCGACTGAAGATCTTCTCTGTTTCTAATTTTTGTTAGGCTGAAGACTGAGTTCATCACCACTGTTCAGCAGCGAGGTGCAGCCATCATCAAAGCCCAAAAACTCTCAAGTGCATTGTCTGCTGCCAGTGCTGCCTGTGATCATATACGTGATTGGGTTCTTGGCACCCCTAAGGTTAACTACCTTCAGCAAAAGTGGCATTTGATTGCCTTTTCTTTATCCATAATTAGCTTCAATTCATTTAATTGTGTCTTTTATCCTTCATCTAGGGGACATGGGTATCTATGGGAGTTTACTCAGATGGGTCTTATGGGATCCCATCTGGCCTTATCTACTCCTTCCCTGTTACTTGTGAGAAAGGAGAATGGTCAATTGTGCAGGGTACGTTACTCTGAACCCATACTAGCATTACATAACTGCATCTCCTTTTGTCTTGCAAAACATAAGAAGTCACAGTGAGGACCTAATAACAACTTAGTATTAACTTGGGCTGGTTTCTCAGTTTCCATTTCATGTTGTTTGATTTAAAATATGGTGAGGTTTTGTGTGTTACCATGGTTTGTAACATATATTACGCTTTTATGCTTTTCATTTTTTATGATCAAATAAAATGTGGTGCCTCTCTTACAAAGTTTCAGTTTGTGGAATCAAGACTCTTTACCAAAAACGAAAAAGCTTGTGGATCAAGACTAATTGATTGATATGGCAGGTCTCAAGATCGACGAGTTTTCAAGGGAAAAGATGGATGCCACAGCAAACGAGCTCATTGAGGAGAGATCTTTAGCTCATTCATGCCTTAATTGATAATGTACACTTTACTTGTGGGATATATGTGTCCATCAAATCGAATTAAATTGTTAATTGTTAATTAATTTGCTTTTATATATCATGGCAATTGCCTGTACTAAGGTTCAACCTTAAATTATTCACAAATAGGGTCAAAATTGGGCATTTTGCTTATAGGGAAGTCACAATGTATATCTATCATCGCTTCCCAAATATAAACGTGAATATTCATATTGTATATGAAATTGGATCATCTAAGTATCTTGCATAGTTGTTGGTTTCTAGACTTGAGAGGTCCTTATCATTGCAACGAGGCATTGTGTAATTTGACGTACTAAAGATTGATACTTATTTTGGCTGTATATTAATATGCTAGATATGCAGTGTTCATCTATAAATGGAAAAGATATTCAACATGAAATTAACTCCCGACTAGGGGTGAATGTTTTGAGGGTTATCAGATTGTGATTAAATGAAATCCCAAGCTCGGTGTCAGTTTTGTAGAGTTTAACACCTTTTATCTCTCTTCTTACTATAAGTAATGACTTCGCCACCTTCTATATAGACGTAAGAGATATGAAAGTAAAAAAAGAGTGCCACAGGCCCACACCACCAACTAGTTACAAAAATACTAATTAAATGGGATCAGCTATATGGACCCTGGCCTCCAGTCTGCCAAATTATTAGGCTGTGGCCCAAGCTTGGTGGTGACAGGCATATGGCCCATATACCTGTGCCAGACCTGGCCCACACCCAGCCCACCCACCTTGTGGATTGCAACAGCCACCAATCTGCCAAATTATTAGGCTGTGGCCCAAGCTTGGTGGTGACAGGCATATGGCCCATATACCTGTGCCAGACCTGGCCCACACCCAGCCCACCCACCTTGTGGATTGCAACAGCCACCAATCTGCCAAATTATTAGGCTGTGGCCCAAGCTTGGTGGTGACAGGCATATGGCCCATATACCTGTGCCAGACCTGGCCCACACCCAGCCCACCCACCTTGTGGATTGCAACAGCCACCTGTAGAGCTGGAATTTCAACCGTGATCTTGAAAGATTAAAAACATTAATCACCCAAAACCGAGCATCCATCATTTCATTGGAATAAATTGTACTGAAAGAAGACGAAGCATGTAACAATACAATAATTCAACCTGATGAATTAACTGATACAGATGAGATAGAAGAAAAATGGATGTGATTTTGACAAAATTGGATTTTCTCTAATCTATTGCTTGCCAACCTTCTTTTATGGCTGCCAAATCCTCTTAACCGGGCCAACGATGGTACAGTAATATATCACTAAAAAAGGGGCAAGTCAGAACGAATGCAGCCTTACGCCCGCTTTGCAGAGAGGCTGTTTCCCAATTCGCACCCATGGCCACTAGGTCACAATGGAGCAACCTACCGTTGTGCCGAGATCCGCCCTCTGATACAGTAATATGTCACTGAAGAATCCAACTTGTATATTACAATTTGAAGCAGAGTTGCACTTCAATTTTTTCCCCTGTACACATTACAACTTAAGCCAGAGCTTTTGAAGGAAAAACTTGGCCACCTCCGGTCCAGAGATTGTGTGACCTGATACGTCTGCTGGAGGTCCATTCTAAACTCAAATTGATTGTGCAGAAAAGGAAAAGTTGGCAGGTGGGTCATGAGTCGTTGTTGAAGCCAGCCCTGCCCTCAGCATGAGTAGTAGACCTTGTCACCACATCTTCTTTTCAGTTTATTTCTAGTCTGGCAACAACTCTTCAATATCTCGCGCTTCGTCTACAATTTCCTTGCTAAATCTGTCCAATAGATGCTGATTGCCTCTATTATCACTATTGTTATCTAACTCATCCTCCCTATCTGAGCCCAAGACATCATCCTCTCCTGGTGGCTCCAGATCACTGCTGTTATCAACAATATTCTTTCCATATGGTTTCCGGCAGATGCAAGATGATGGGAATTCATGGAATTCACCTCGTCCTGGCCTCAACTCCTCTGGCTCTCCCATGAAGCCTTTTTGGCATGATCGCACTTTCCTGGCAAATGTATCCCAATCCATCCGCTCCCGTGCCATGAACAATGCACTCAGCTTCTTCGCATTTGGCCTGATTGTCCTTTTGTGGCCCATGTACCTCCTTCAGTTCAAAATGTGAAATCAAACATCAGAGAAATTGAACACAAACAAAAGGAAAGTATGTATCTATCATTCATTGGCAATATGGAAATATCCTTAAAATAACATCAAATGCAGTGAACCTATGTTCACGGAAAGA
>NC_056564.1:21126153-21143677 GCF_013358625.1 Macadamia integrifolia
AAAAAAAAAAAAAAAAAAAACCCCTTCAACCATTAAACACACGTTGTAAATGTAAAAAGTTCCAAGGGGCTCTATTTGGTTAGTTTCAAAAAGGTATTCACCACAGGGTCCAACACAAAGCCTTCCTTTCTTTCAAGCAATGAAAATCAGAAATTAATTTACTAGTAGACATAATGCCATGTTTGTAACCTCCAAAAACTTGTAGTGTAGATGAGTTTCATTAAATGAGAGACCTTCAACATTCCACTTCCACCCCCTTCTCACTCTCTCCCCAGTCCCCATCCAGTATGATAGTCTGCTTTAAGACTCAGAACATTCAAAGATACAGCATTTCCTCCTCACGATCCATTAAACAGAAGATAGTTCAGTTTCCTTGTGGTACCTCAGAGACCAGAATGACGATCTTCAAGATTAGCCTACTGAAGAATCTTCGTGTACAATCAATTACTCATTCTTATGCATCTGACACTTCCTCAGACAGTAGTGATGACATCTTTGGACCTATGTATGCACTATTCACCATGAGGATCCTTGCCTCAAGGTGGCCATAATTGACAAGTATGTTAAGCCCGTTTCAGTCATCCCTTTTTTTTTTTCTTTTTTAATACTTGCGCGGCTGCTTCCATCATCAATCCCAATCTATGGCCTTAATCATAATGGAAGCCCTGTGTGGAGTATTTCTGTGCTGCCAATGGAGAAAGGTTTGCCATTACTCAAATCATCCACTTGTTCCCATCTCTGTTAATCCAGCACAAATACTATGGCTCGACCTTGCCCGTAAAAGATCTCATTGTCTTTGATATCCATCCTTCAGAATATTTCACAGCTGCAATGGTCTTCAATAAGGTTAGTTATAAGTCCTAAGCCCTTCATTGGACTTTGTTCGGAATTTCTACTCACTTTTTTACAGATAAACAAGACCACGTGATTAAACTTTCATGCGCAGATTCCCATACAGAATTCCTGTAGAAATGTTCCTCCCCCTTGTGGTATAATCCTGATTATTTTATCATCTTCCTTTCAAGAAAAATGAGGACATCAGTCCCCCAAGGCATCTACAGAATTAATCTTGATCACCTCAAACTTGCTCTTCCAAAAGTTCAAGAATTACAAGAGCAATGACTCATTGAGTTCTCTAATTCTGCATGGGCATGTGAGGCGTTTCTGGACAAGTCCGTGGCAAGTTAAGGCTTGTTATCATTTATCAACCGCTTAATCAGTTTTTGACCGACGATAAGTTCTATTTGCTAATGTAGATCAAGACAGGTTCCAGCACAAGTATTCACGCCAGAACAAGCCCAAATTCAAATCTAATGAGTTAAAAAAGTAGCCTAATGGGTTATGTAGGCCATAGGCTTAGTATTTTAATATTTTTCTGATGTGATGGGCCTATTTTGACAGCCCATATATAAAGAATAAAAGGCCCTACGAATTTAACTAGTTCGTTGCATCTAGACCTCTAAAGTTGTAAAGTCTTGGGGATGTCAATAGGTTGGTTTCATTGTAAGTTGTGAAGGACCTTGAAAATGTAAGGTGCATTTAATCTCTTGAAAAGAGTCCCAGTGTAAGTCCTTGGAAATGTACGGGCAATTCAGTCCAGGAGAAAGTCCCAATGAGTCTAGAACTCTCCAATCCTCTCTAAAAAAGGGGCTGCTTGAAAAAAGCTCGAGGATCTAATTTGGCAAGATTAGATTTACGGATATGAACGTAACACATACATCCAAACACTTTGGGAGGAGTAGGAAAAGCATAGACATGGGGAGATAAGATTTCCAAAGAGATTTGGAGCCAAGGATACTTGAGGGAATACGATTTATAAGATATGTGTGGCTGCAAGCAAGGCCTAAGACCAAAAGTTTTTGGGAACATGCATGCCGAACAATAGACCCTAGGTGAATTCTAATAAATGGTGATTCTTCTGTTCAGCCACCCCATTTTGTTGAGGTGTGTCCACAACTTCTTTTTACACTATCTTGTAAACCTAAAAACTCAATCATATGGATATATAAAATACAAGATTTCCAATCCTGGATGAAAATAAGAACAACGGAGAAAACGGAAGCTCAATTTCAAGTGAGTAAACAGAATTCCACACTCGATCTCATAGATACAAAAAGGAGAATACCATTACCATTGAAAAAAAATTCCCCCTAAACATGTACTATCCCCATTTATCAGAGATACAATTTTGAGTTTAGTGTCAAACTAAGTAAAGACCATCTGATAAAAATTTAAAAAGGCATCATTTACATCAAACTTATGCTTCAAGAGTTAGTCCCAGGTAGGGAAGTAGTGGGAACTGGTCCCCAAACATCAAAATGGATGATATGAAATGGAGCATTGGATCTATTACCATGATAAGAGTAATGAGGTTTGCAATGTTTTGCAAATTGACAAGATTCATATTGAAACACATGAGAACTAGACATAAGAGAATGAATGAGGAAACTGTTTTTTTTTTCATAACACGCACAGAAAAAAAGGATGGCCCAAACATTATAGAACTATTCTCACTGCTTCCACAAACATATGATTGAGCTTCTTTCACAAGGGATGGTCTGGGATCAAGAATATAGAGCCCACGCTCCTCAATTCAACTACCAATCATTGACCAAATCCTAAAACAAGCAATGACAAGGAAAAAAGGTGACACTACAATTCATGGATTTACTGATATCAAATCCCTGAATTATATACTTCCATTCCCAGAAATGGAGAGAGGAGGCTAGTAGCAAAGTTGGGAACATGAAGCACAGAGTCAAGAACTAAGGTCGAGGTGACATATATACTTCCATTCCCAGAAATGGATGACAAGGAGCCATCAACAACCCTAACTTTAATCCCTACCTGAACAGAGTAAGAATCAAAGCAATGTGACATAGTGACATACCAGTCAGTTATAAATAAGCAATGATCAAGGTGAGAGAAGAAGAGAAGGAGGATAAGGAAGAAGAAGAAGAGAGAGGGATGAGTGCAATTGTATGGAGAAGAGAGAGAGAGAGAGAGAGCTGTTCCCACCCATATTACATCACTAGGATGAATTACATACACCTCCCTAGGGAGTGAAAACGGAAAAATAAAATATAGGGCAACAAGCAAGTACACTAGTTCCCAAAGTACCCCTAATACATAAACTTTAACACAATTATCTGTTTGTAGCACCGAAATCAATAACCCAAGAGAATAGAGGACGACGCACCAGTCATATGGTCTGCAACTGAAGCAAACGAATGAACAGTTGAGGTCGAGGTACCTGACTAAGCAAATAAGGAGCTAGCAGGAGATGTGGAGCTGTCCAGCTGAGGCATAACTGATAGAATGCTGCACTATCTTCTTTGTCGAGGGAACAACCATCTGTATGTGGTCCCCTTCATAGTGGAAGCATTTCCAGAAGAGTCATTATCAGTGACAACAGAATTTGCTTGTGCTCCCCTTGTCCAGCCACCTCGTGTACCACCAAGGTGCATATTTAGGTGGGCGACCATGAAGGTCCCAACAAGTTTCCTTGGTATGTCTAAATTTGCCACAGTGCTCACTTTTAAGCATATCTTTATCCTCTCCACAACCACCACATCTTCCTCTCCCACCACCATGTCAAATCTTTTGTGTAGTGGAGGTGAGAGTGGCTTTCTTGAGAGAGGGGGTTCATTTACATAGTTACCTGATGAGTTTCTTCACTTTGTAAGTACCCCCAAACTCCATCCACAGATAGAAGAGGAACCTTACCCAAGATCTAAACTCTGATCGATTGATATTTTAGGGTTCAAACTCTGAGAAAGATTAATATACGTTCCTCATTAAGTTCTATGGACCCTGATGCCTCATCCTCTGGGTTAAATAACCGGAGGTCTATATAATAATCACACTGCTCCCAAAGGCCTATCACTTTGTTATAATATTTTGAAATGGACATATCACCTTGCCTCATAGTGATGACCTTTTAAAGAAAATGGACTTTTATTGAATGACCCACTTTGTCAAAGGTACTAGCAACATTATCCCAAATATGAGGCAAGGTGAAATGTCCATTTCCTTATAAATTGTTGACCTATTTTGGGCTTTATAGAGAAAATCAGCCATATCATTACTGTGGAGTTCTTTGTCCTCTTTGGTAGGTGTTAGAAGTGTCTCGTGAGAGGGGAGGAGTCTTGCGCAAGTCGCAAACTCCTCCCTTGGGGTTTTCCTTAGTCCCCTTAGGACTGTCCTAGTCCTATTGGGACTGAGTTCTATTAGGAGTTTGCAGCTAGTATTAGTTTCCTATTCTGTTTTGATTTGTCCTATTTCTAGTAAGACTTGTAATGGCTGATCTATTTAATGAATGAAGGTGGGCAACCCAAATCTAATTGATTGGGATTCTCTTGCTTAAATCGCAGGACTCGCTCACTCTCTTTTCCTCTCTTCTCTTCACAGTAGGTAAGGTCACTGAGACTTGGAGCCTTGATTTCACCATTTATGTACCCCAACTTCCCACAACTTCTCAGGGATAATCTCATAGAATGAGGCCAATCAAGAAAGTTGGTGTTGTCCAATTAGACAAAGGACATCTGACTATTTGTACTCTCAGGAACAAACAAATTGGGGTTGGCATGACTTGTACACCAGTTGAAGAATCTAGTTGGATACCCAAACCAGGTGGGGAGTTCACACTGTGCCCAATTTTCTTCCCAACAGCAGAATATTTACTTCCGGTTAACAAAAGATACCAAGAACACATAGAGTAGAGTTTCCAACCAAATAACCATTTCCAGGCATAAACACAAGGTTATCACAACATTCGATCTTCAATTATCATAGTCATCTACTAGCCAATATAACCTACCCAGAGCATGAAAACAAGTATTTGCAGCTCTGGCAGCAGAATAACTTACAGAGTTTCAGGCTACAGAGAAACATAGCTAAGTATTACCAGCTGAGAGTAGAAGTTAATTAGATGGGACCCTAGGGTGACTCAAATGGTCCTAGTTTCATCTCCAACCGATACGAGGAAAAAGAAAACTGGTTCCCAGAGTTTGCGGAAGTGCTATTCTGGCCAAGATCTTCGTTCATTTGAAATTAGACGACATCAAATCCACCAACAATTCTTCAAATGTGATGCTTAGGGTATTGATTCAGATGCTCACATGCTGTTCTCTTCTTTGGAACCCTTTAATACTCTAGGGCTCCAAGGTGAGAGAGCAGAACAGTGTTGACTTCCTTAATCAACTCTCAAACCTGTGAACCTGAAGCTTTGATGCCAAGTTGTACTTATGAGTTGAACAAGAAAGTGACGAGGAGAAGAAGAGGAGAGGAGAGATTGCAAGAACAAGTTAAGAGAGTTACGACCTCTGTCACTCAATGATATTATTGGTTCTTAGAAAGCCAAATAGCCAGAGTACCCCTACATTCTAACACTTATGCCCACATGACCCTATTTCACTGACCATAATCATGCCTGTGCTTCATGCTGTCTCAACATCTTGTACATCATTCTGATGGATTTAGCTATCAAAGTAGACCATGGTGAATCAGCATATCCTTATGAAAGTTTCAAACTAAATTTAGCCAAATTTTCTACTTTTTAGAAAATGAAATCTTCGTCTAAACTCACACAAAGTAGCTCCTCAAAAGAAACAGAAGCAACTAAGATCATGGGTTTCAGTTCCTCACCGTCGACCAGCAAGAATCTTGGCCATATTGCCATTGTTGTTGGTGACAAAAACATCACTCTCGTCACATACAATGTAGTCAATGGCAGCAAGGCGAGACGAGAAGGGAAGGAAGGGTTTCAACTCTTCACCAGCAAGCATCTCCTTGGTGTAGAAATTTGGGAATAGGTCTCTGAGGGGCTGCAGAGTCTCTTCTCCACCATATATTTCTCCAGATGCAACATAGAGATAGGTATCATTTCCAAAACCCAGTGCCCTCAGCATGAGACCCACTTCGTGAGGAGTAAGTGGACATTTTCCTCGTTTGCGCTCTTCCTCAGGGCTCAAAGTCTGAGGAATGAAAGCGAAATATAATTACACTTTATATAATTGATAGCAAGAAATTCTTTGATAAACGACAAGAAAATTCAAATTAAAATAAAATAAAAAGATGGACAAGCATAAGGGGAAAAAAATTCCACAAGCAAAAAATCTGTAATCAGTTTGAATCTAAAGCCAAAATGAAAAAAGCTATCCTCCCACAATGCCCAACAAACAGCTAAAATATCCTCCCTAAAAGGGTCTTACAGGGAGTGTTGGCCACTGCTTCCTGATTTGGCTTAGTTCATTTCGTTCCTTGTCACCTCCACCATAGTAACAACCAGAAAATGCCAACATATCAGATTCAAACCTGCCAATAAGGTAAAGGGAAAATTACATACCACTAAGAAGAGTAGAAAGATAAAAAAATATAAATATATACCAAAATCTAAAGCTCAAGATGTCACGGTTTCCTAGGTGACCCTGATACATCTGGACCATTCATCAAAGTAATGAATATTTCCAGACCAGCCTTAAATTAAAAATAAAGGATTCCATTAAGAAAAAGAGGGGTGGGGGGAAAATAATTACAGGAAAGATGAAGGGGTATACATCCTATATTGTGAAATTAAAGGTTCTTTCTATTTATGGAACATTGTTAAGAGTTTCAAAAAACGATTTTTGCCCATAAATGAGAAGCCAATGTATTTGTCAAACGCATCACTAAAGATCTACATATAAAAAAAATAATAAAAATAAATAAATAAATAACATAGATATATAAACAAGGGCATACCCAATACACGAGGCTCCCGCCACTGCAGGGTCTAGGGAGGGTCATAATGTACACAACCTTACCCCCTCTTCGTGGAGAGGCTATTTCCTGACTCGATAATGTAGACTAGAATAGGGGGTTAAACCACGTCTCAATTGCAGGAACTTTTAAACCAAAGAACAACCAAAACCAGCCCATCAACATAACAGAAAAATCAGAATAATATATCATAGTCCAGCAGGCTAATATTGATTCCAATAGGCAATACTATTGATGGTCAAATCAGAAGCAACCCTTAGGACTTAAATCACCATCACCAACTAACGAGACTAAAACAATGAAGAATAAACCAGCAACCAATCAACAATATTCAAAACAGATCGACTCAAGTTTCTGGGCAGAATCTGAACTAACCAGAATCGGCCAGAATAGGGAAAAACTTCATAACAATCAAATCCCTGGCCGGATGTCCTCCAAATTAGGATTGAACCATCCTCTCATTAGGTATCATACTCGACCAGAAGATGGGATTCACCAGGTGGTTGGGTAGTCTGATCAGTGAAGGATCGAATAGAAGATATCTGGGAGTTCCAGAACCATAAATTAAGAATAGACCAGATCTGTTACCGAGCTTGTAGAACCATAAAAGAACCTTGTAAATAGCCTTGAAGAAGAGAGAAAACACTTGAAGGAGAAGAAAACACTTGTAGTAGATCCTCCCGGGCTTCCCACCGCAAGAAGTCGAATGGATCAAACACCACTCCCTTCCACTGTGATCAAACACACAGCAGTCTCAGCAGAGACATAGCAACAAGCTTCTTTTTTTTTATTCATAAATCGTGGCTCTACTAATGAGAGCCCTCCTTTGTTTATAATAATGATGGGGGGTGATTACAATTTAGTAACTTCAAAGTTACAAAAAAACAAAAATAAAGATTACTAACATCTAGTTACTAAATCTGAAAAAGTAAACTAGGAAATAAAATAACTGGAATTAGAAACTGACTTATGACTGAAAATTAGAAACTAACTAGGTACTGAAATTAGAAACTAATTAACCCCATCAAAACCCAACTCAAAAAGAAACTAACTAGTAATCCCGCACTCAATATTAGAGTCCCTCTTTTAGACTCATAAAAGTAGCCCAAAACACTCCAAACCACATGGACTGAAGGCCCAACACATATACAACCCAACCCTAGGCTTATTCCTAATAAAACAAGCTTATTTTGGTTATTAATCTGCATCAACTCTCCCCATCTTGAAAAAAATCATCATCGAATTTTGCAGTGATGAGGTGGGAACATGTGAATAGCTATTGTAACCGTTCCCAAATAGATTTCAGGTTGCTTGTAGACTTTTGGAAGGTGCAATTGTAACCGTTCCCAAACAGATTTTAGGTTGCTTGTAGACTTTTGGAAGGTAGTCTTCAGGGCGTGGAGCTCTCTCTTCAAAGAACCATGATGACATAACAAACTCTATATGCTCAACCTTTGAATCAATACCGACTGTGAAAACTGTGAATGCCGTGTGCATAGAGTCGTCAATGTTGGTAACCTTCTCATCAAGGGTTGGAGGAACAAACACTTCCTTGTCATCATGAATCTCAAGGACTTGTTGTGGAGTGATCTCAACCACTAACGCATCTTCCATGGCTTCAGTCTTGTCTACTATGCTCTCTTCAATGTAGAACTCTTCAGTTGAATCTTCTATCTCTTGACATTCTATCTTTGAAGCTTCAAGAACTATCTCTTCAGTGTGAACCTTGACTTCAAGTTCTTTTGGTTTGAATAGAGGTATCTTCACTTCACCTAGAGGAGTTGTGGCTCTTGAGGGTGCTAAAGTGTTAGGTTTAGTGGCTAAAAAATTTTACTTGACCTCCCCAACTTGGGAACCAAACCTTCTACATGGCTGTGCTATAAGTTCCTCTACTCGAAGAGCCTTGTCAAAGCAATCTCTCACCGTATACACATTAGCAACACCAATTCCCCTATTAATTTCAGCTTGCAATCCCAGTCGAAACCGAGAAAGTAATTGGCTCTCATTCTCCCTAATGCTTGTGCAAGAATAAAGTGTATCAAATTTGTTCATATACTCTGCCACAATCATATTCCCTGACGAAGAGAGTTCAGCTAGTCTTGTATGTGAGCCTTAAAGTTACGTGGCAAGTACTTGCCAGACAGTTCTTGCTTCATCTCCTCCCATGTAGTAGGTTCTCTACCACGGTCTTCCAGTTCATGCTCATAGGTTCTCCACCAATCACAAGCAACCTCAACTAGCTTACCACGAGCTACTTTAATTTTTCATTCCTCAGATAGGTCATAGTAGTCATAGTAGTTATCCAATGCAACTATCCAATCATAACACACTTGAGGGTCATATATAGCATCATACTCCTTGAGGTCAAACTTGACCTTCTGTGAATCTCTTGAGTGTCTATGATATGTAGGTCGTTCATTGTCAAAGTAACCTCTCATATATTCTTCAAAAGTAAGTTGCACTACAGGAACCCTCTATGGTCCTCTTAGATTAGGGATAGGTCTTCTGTTAGCTAACTAAGCAGTTACATTCAATGGGGCTTCCACTCAGGTGGTGAATGAGAAGCACGGGTATGTTGTCGTGTTTGGGTCCCCATAGCCAACAACCTTACATTCAGTTCAATCCGCAAAGCTTGTTGTTCAGCCTTCATCTCAGTTCTCACATTCTATAGCATCTCCATAAGAGAAACTAGGGTAGGGGTGTTGTTCTCAGCCATGCTCTAATACCACTTAATGTAGACTAGGATAGGGGGTTAAATCAAGTCTCAACTGCAAGAACTTTTAAACAAAGAACAACCAAAACCAGCCCATCAACATAACAGAAAAATCAGAATAATATATCATAGTCCAGCAGGCTATTATTGATTCCAATAGGCAATACTATTAAGGGTTAAATCAGTAGCAACCCTTAGGACTTAAATCACCAACTAACGGGACTAAAACAATGAAGAATAAACCAGCAACCAATCAGCAATATTCAAAACAGGTCGACTCAAATTTCTGGGCGGAATCTGAACTAACCAGAATCGGCCAGAATAGGAAAAAACTTCATAACAATCAAATCCCTGGTCTGATGTCCTCCAAATTAGTATCGAACCATCCTCTCATTAGGTATCATACTCAACCAAAAGATGGGATTCATCAGGTGGTTGGGTAGTCTGATCAATGAAGGATCGAATAGAAGAAATCTAGGAGTTCCAGAACCATAAATTAAGAAAAGACCAGATCTATTACCTAGCTTGTAGAACCATAAAAGAACCTTGTAAATAGCCTTGAAGAAGAGAGAAAACACTTGCAGTAGATCCTCTCGCGCTTCCCACCGCAAGGAGTCGAATGAATCAAACACCACTCCCTTCCACCGTGATCAAACACACAGCAGTCCCAGCAGAGACATAGCAGCAAGCTTCTTTTTTTTTTATTCATAAATCGTGGCTCTACTAATGATAGCTCTCTTTTATTTATAATAATGATGGGGGGGGTAATTACAATTTAGTAACTTCAAAGTTACTAAAAAACAAAAATAAAGATTACTAACATCTAGTTACTAAATTTGGAGAAGTAAACTAAGAAATAAAACAACTGGAATTAGAAACTAACTAGGTACTGAAATTAGAAACTAATTAACCCCATCAAAATCCAACTAAAAAGGAAGCCAATGAAAAAAGGAAACTAACTAGTAATCCCGTACTCAATATTAGAGCCCCTCTTTTAGACCCATAAAAATGGCCCAAAACACTCCAAACCACATGGACTGAAGGCCCAACACATATACAACCCAACCCTAGGCTTATTCCTAATAAAACAAGCTTATTTTGGTTATTAATCTGCATCACTCGAACCAGTGACCAATTGATCACAATGGAGCCAAAAAAGGCATACAATTAAATAGAATAGGTCACCCTAAATGTAATTAAAAGAGGCGGGGTGGGGATCATCCTTGAGGAGAGACGTTCATCAGAAACAGCACATATTTTCTCTTCTCATTTTTTTGGGTTGAATTATTTTCTCAAATTTACCATGTCAAACAAACTGATCCTTAACAAGGCATAACAGTGAACAAACACAATATTTACAGTATAGTATTTTCATCAACCGACCATTATAATCACACTGCTCTTATGTTATGGGGCAGCAGTTCAATTTCCAAACCCAATCTTTGAAACCATCGTCGACATACTTTTCACTCGCCATAAATTCTTGCACAGAATTCCAACAGCCATTAGTTTGTCAGCACATACCTCAAGTGAACTGCAATGAAACGTTTAGCCATCTTCCACATTCTTATCACAACTTTTTGACCAAGCTCCCGTATAGGCTTTGTAAATCTCAAAGCATGATAATTCACTCGGCAACGCAGCTTTTGCAGTTCATAGTCAAGGCTGTTTGCAAGCCTGTAATCAAACTTTGTCAACTGAACAGCCTGCAGATATTCAAAGTGTGAATTGGTTCACTTAACTTTACAATGGAATTTACTATTAATAAAAGCATAATCAAAGTTCAAAGCAACTCTCATCCTGGCATAACAATCCAGTAACATCAGAAATGTTCATGGCAGCCTAATAGATGCATAGAAAACCTGTTAACATACAAGATGATAGTTTGCAGATGCTGCCAAGGAGAAACTTTCTCATTTTATTTTATTTTCTTAGGAATTACAGAACTGTTAGGGAACAATCTTCCAGATCAAAATATCAGAAATGGTGATATCATATTGGAGGGAGGGGTACTGTTTGAGATGAGAGACAAATAATTACACAAACATTATGGCCACAGTTCCAAGAACAGTAAGAGAAACACTACCCAACTCCATTATCGCACAACCCTCATGAAGGAAGAGAGACCAACAGAAAGTTCATGATTACTCCCACAAACCAAATTAAGGTCTAGGAACTTCAAAGGGCACATTTTAAAAAATTATACCAGATAGTTTCACTGAACATATAAGATCCATTGATGAAAATAGTACATAGAATATGAGTAATAAATAAGTTGCCAGGACAAGTTCATGGACTTCTTACACGCCTCCTCAAGAGTGTTGGCAGCACTTGATCCAGATAATATTCAGGAGGTGACTTCCTTGGAACACGCATTGTATATGGAGGTTTCTCCATTGATCTCATTACTTTATCAGGGATTCTTTTTACGATGGTAACATCCTTTGCTAGAGAAGATATGAACCAGTCAACATCGAAAATGCTGATAAAATCACTGCATGCAAAGGGGTACCATCTATCATAACGCGATAGTAAATGGAAACTATTGATTAAGACAAAGAACAAACTGATAGCTAATAAATTTTACCAAAATAAAGTCGAGGAAACTTACCTATCATCTTTCCAGAAGGAATGATGATCCAGCTCTGGTACGACTAGTGTAGCATTCAAAATGCGTGCAACAACTACTGCATCTGTTATCTGAGTATAGGAATGTTCCACGTAAATAAGACAATAAAGAAAGGAATAATGTGTAAAAAATTCAATTATCGTGCTTCTAAATGTAATGGTAATAATGGAATGTTGCAATAGTACAGTGGATGATAAAATTGGAATGATGCACAAAGAATGGTACTGAGAAGAAATATATATACATCACCAAAAGTATTCAAGCTTTCATTAATACATTTCATGTTATCGTTCAGTGTGAAACATATCAGCTGACCAAAATCACCATATATAGGGAAAGTTTTCAATAAGAAGCATACAAAATTTGATGCTTTGTTGAACAAATTGTAATTTTGCATCAGCAAATATATAGCACACAGGTTTTTGTGTAGTTTCATGAAGTAAATTTTTGTTAACAATTCATTCAAACGTAAGGAAAAACAAGCATTTAAAACACATGGAAACAAACAAAATGAAATATGCAATCTGCAGCTTGGTGGTGCTCATATCTTGAGCAAAAGGCAGAACTCAAACTCTGCCGCTAGTGTCCAATTTCAGTCTAAAAAGACTTCAGCACATGGTGGGAAATTGGTTTGATTGAGATGGACCAAATTTTATCATGTGGCCAACATACAGGGTATGCCCTATCTATCCAAAGGTGGATTGGCCACGACAACCCTCCATGCAGCTAAAATAAAGCAGCCCATCTTGGCATGTCTATTAAAATATCAATCTTGAATAGGGAGGGTCATAAAGAAGCTATCAAAATTCTGTGTATAATATGATTTCAGTTAAAAGACACGTTTTTTCTTTTCTTGGGAACTATCAAATTATAAGATGAATAACATGTTTCAAGATTTATATTGAAACTTCAAATACAGTGAGTGAATTAACTACTCGGGGCCAAAGATTTTATTTAGCAGAACCCTTCCCCCTCCCCTCTTTTTTCTTTAGGACAAGCCAAAAGATGACTGTTAACAGTGTAGTGTGTGGGGTTTTATATCATGTTCTTATTACTGAGTGGGTTTAGTTTGTAATTAGATAATCACAATAGACGTATTATGAATCCTATTGTGAGGTAGGGCTCTCTCTCTCTCTGTGCGCTTTTTTTTCTGCTCTTTCTCTGATCTTTCGGAGTAGGTATTTCCTTAGTCGAGTCAGATCTCGCCCAGAGATTCGTATGCGAGTGATTAGCCCCAATTTTTTGCAGATGATTTTGGGAATGGAGAAAGAGGACATTGAGTGGAGAGGGAGAGTCACGTCTTTAATGAGAGTGGTGCGTCCCACCCTTTCTTTAGGACAAGCCAAAAGATGACTGTTAACAGTGTATATGTGGGGTTTTATGTTATGTTCTTATTACTGAGTGGGTTTAGTTGTAATTAGATAATCACGATAGAGGTATTACGAATCCTATTGTGAGCCTAGGGCTCTGTGTGTGTGTGTGTGTGTGATCATCTAAGGACTGGTTTTACATTGTTTCATGGTATCAGAGCTCTCCTAATCAGCCCCTATTCTTCAATCTCTGTTTTGATAGTCCCTAGGGCTATCCTTTTGTGGTTTGCAGCAAACTATGCTGCCATATCTATTCTATGGAACCCTGTTTGGTAACTACACAAAAATAAACTAGGGTTTCTTAAATGTATACTGCTGATTTCTTTCCCCCTTGCATGGATCACTGTGGAAGATGAATCTACATCAAAGTTATCAAGCACATGAAGCATATTACTTGCAGCAGTGACTCCTTAGGGTTTCTTCTCTACCAGTATTAATTTCTTATGTTTATTGCTGTCCAAATACCCAAGTGTTTCCCCTTTTTCCTAGGGTTTTGGACAGATTGATATTCACTATAACTGGGAATCCGTCCATCAGAATTTGGAAATACTTCAGGGACAATCCACTAGGGTCCTTCGCCCAGTGTTTGGTGTCTATCTGACGCCTGGATTTTCTGATATCTGAAATTGGGGGATTTCTGGGGTTTGTGATTTCAGAATTGAATTATTTGGCTGCTGATTGTTATTTCTCCTTTAGATCATTGCGATATTATGTGGTTTGTATCCTCTATTTGGCTACTATATCTGACCAGATTTGGAGACCCATCAAAAAGGGTTGACTTTGACTTCTATTGAACAGTTGTTTTTAGCCAGATTTGGTTCTTTATTGGTGCTATTACTGATGGTCAGTCTTCTTCATATATTTATCTACTATTGGTCTGCTGTGTTTGCTCTTTATTGTGGTCTCCTATTAGTGACTGGTTGTTGATTATCTCTATTCTCTTCACATATATAATGGGTGACACCAAACCTCCAGTGGACTCTGTCATCGTCCAAATTACATCTATCAAGCTTAGTGGTGGCTCAAATTATTTACTTTGGGCACAAGCAGTAAAAATATATATCAATGCTAAGCGTAAGATGGACTATTTACTTCATGATCCAACAACCCCAGACTCTAAGGAGTACAAAGAATGAACTAGTGAGAATGACGCTCTCCTTGTATGGCTTTGGAATAGTATGGAGCTGTCTCTTGCAGCCAATGTTATGTTCAACAACACTGCTGTCTAGAACAATCACAAATAAAGTTTTCCTCAGGATAAAAACATGTCTCAAGTGAATGATCTCTATGAAAAGTTTTCCTCCTTCAAATATAATGGTAAGTCAGTGGGTGATTACTTTGGTGCACTCAAGGGCACGTGGGTAGGAGCTCAATGTATACGAATGAGCCTTTGTCTACTGACCTTGAAGTCTTAAAATCTCAGCAGGCAGAGTTTCTCGGGCTAACGTGCAGCTAGTCAAAAGCAATATTCTTTCTTGCAACCGAGAAGATACAATCTATGAATGAGGCGTTTTGTCAGATTCAACGCATTGTGTCTCCCTCCCTCGCCAAATCTGAACCGCCCTACTCTTCTAAGGATAATTCAACCTTTGGTTCAAATAGTGGTGGCCATGGCCGTGGTGCTGGTTTTCTTGGCAGAGGTTGAGGTCGTGGTGGTGGTGGTGGTGGTGGTGGTAGAGGCAAGGGAAAACAACTTGAACAAGGCCTGCATCAGTGTACTAACTATGGAAAAAGTAATCCGACTGTTGATACATGTTGGCCAAAGCATGGTGAACCTCAGTGGGCTTAGCAACTGTCTACCGACAGTATTACATCTGATCAGAGTTCTACAACAGTGTCACCTTCCAACACCAACCTTGGTCCTATAGCGGATTTGAGCCGGAATTCAGGCCAATCAAAAAATAAGTTAAAACTTCCAGTTGGTTACCGTGTGGTCAAGCATGACAGAGTTATAATAAACCATGGGTCTTGGTAGCCTTCCAGACTGCCTGAGCCCGGTTAACAATTGGTCTGGCATCTCCTGCTGAGGCCTAGCCTAAATATTAGGAGGCTGAGCTTGGTCAGTTAGAAGTAGATCAAAATTTCAAGCCGATTAAGCAGACTTTCTTCTTTCCTTTAATAAAATCTTCATCGTACAGTTCCCTCATTCAAGCTCCCATAATGGTACATTTTTCCCCATCTAAGATCCCATCGTTGATGCCCATCATGAGCCAAGTGCACAGTTATGTGTTCCCCCACAACAGCAATCACCAAGAACAGCCATTTTTTTTTTTTTTTTTTTTGGGGGTTGGGGGTGTGGGGATGGGGAGGGGGAGCCACCAAAACAAGTATCTTGCCTTCATCCTTGATGGACAACACATAAGTGTATTATCTATTTTGAGCATGACAGCACCACCCAAAACCTTAATACACTAAATCAGCTTCATAATGCATAAAGGATTTTCATAATGTTATGCATCACAGATGCTATTTTAGACACTCATTCCCCATAAAGATTGTTCAGGCACTCAAAGTAGATATTAGATTCCAAACTAGAATTAGTAGCATAGGCAGAAAAGTTTCTGGCAAGATGAGGATGTTAGGCACTTAATATACTCTTAATGGTTCTATAGAGACATTTATTATCCTTTCTGGAATAAAAAAATCCAACCAAATTTGAGAAACATATGGTTATTTTGATACAAATAGATGAAACTTCAATACATCCTTCCACAGTTCCACATGATACAAAGCTTCCACTTACCCCTGTTCTTTGTTGGTTTAGCCCTCCACTTGTTGCAATTAGCAAATAGCCATTGGACACGCGCTCACGTACAGCACCTAGAATTAGAGTATGGCAAATAGGGAAGTTAGTAGTGAAAATTTAAGCTATATCAAAAGTCTTTAAACATGCATCATTTTCTTCCTGAAAACAGAAGCCTAGTAGCCTACAAATATTTCTCGTCCACCAATAAACAGCAGGTAATATCATTACTTAAAACTAAAATACTTATTACAATCATACAAAAATCCTCAATAACTAAGACAATGAAGCAAGGAAAAAACCATACGAAAGATGATCTCTCTGCATATAGTAGGCCACCCAGACTCACATTATATATCCCATGCACATTTATACAGTCAAAGATGCAAGCAGTGCCAGTATCGGTGATTTCACTTTTACTTTACACTATTACCCCAGGCCCATCCCCCGGTCCCCCCCACCCCAACCAAAAAAAAAAAAAACTTTTACTTTACACAAGTAGAAGTCAAGATAAATGAAGCAGCCAAAGGGAACTAAAAAGCAGTAAAAGAAGATGTACTATATTTCTGCATATAAAGCACTTCTGAAGTAAATAGAAATATCAAGGAATAACTTACGAGGAAAATGATGGCCTCTATTACTACATCCATAGTAGAAATTAGACGATCTTGATTTCCATATACTGATTGCTGCACTATCAATCCCATCCTGAAATACTTTCAAATCAGTGATATTATATTATGGTTCATTAGCTCAACAAATGAAGTAGTAAAATCAACTTTTCATCATCAATATTAGCAGAAAACGCATATTTGATCCACCAACAAGGAAGGATCAAGCAAAAAGCTAGACAACAAGGAAGGATCAAGCAAAAAGCTAGAAAGAATCAGGTGATGAATATATGGAAACTAATCCTCATCCACGTAAGTGGTCCTCAAGACAGTTAGGAACTACAAGACAGCACATACGAGATGGAGAATAAGTGATATATACTGCATAACTCTGAGACACGTAAACACAGAACAGCATGTTAACTTCAGATTGTCTGGGGACAGGTGGTTATTGATATGGATACATCAAAAATGTAAAATTTTGCAGTCATACGCATCATCAGTAAAACTGTTGCACTTGAAAAATGATCCAAATCTCAAACATAAAGCTGATAGATTGCAGTTTTAAACTTCAAAGCATGCTTATCGACACAATCTTTCTCTATTTCTTATCTAGTGGTGACAAAAGACATGGAAGGCTTCAGGTTAACAACAATTTCTTCTTCTTCTTCTTTTTTTCTTTTTTTCTTTTTTTTTTTT
>NC_056564.1:21143697-21152448 GCF_013358625.1 Macadamia integrifolia
TCAATTTTAATACAGTTGAATGTCAAAAGAGGATTCATGCAGACATCCCAATTTAGTTGGGATAAGACCGTAAAGTTGAGTTCAGCAGGTGATTTATACAATCTACCTGTCCCAGTCATTGTCAACAAATCTATTTTGATATCTAGATTTCTAGTAAGTCTACTATAACAGGTCAGAAAATCCATTCTCTCTCTTTTTTTTTTTTAAGATCATCTTTCACAAGTTCAATACTGGATAAAGCGAGGATGAGAAAAACCGCACATGCATATGCACAAAGCTGGCACATGAACAATGCATGACATGTCATGCCATAATATCTAAGTTCTCCAAAACAGAATTCCATGTATGCCTCTTTGCCATCAAATATTCATCGATTCCGCTCCTTCCAAATAATTCCACAATAACAAATGGAGCCATCCTCCAGAAAAGTTTTTCCTTGGAATAAACACAGCTCCCCCCACCCCCCAACCCCAGGGTATTTGAAAGCATTTGATAAAACCTTATAAACCTTAAAAATAATAATAATAATAATAATAATAATTCACACCACCACATTCAACTTTCGATTCACACGAAGTGATAGAAAAGAAAAAAAAAGAAAGTGGAGAGAATTCTGATAAGAGTTTTTCCTCACATCATACCAGTTTCGAGTACCGCCGATTAATTAAACGCTGAGAATACCATTCGAGATCGGAGGCAACATGTCCAGTGAAAAGAGAAACTAAACCCAATGCGAAAAGCAACAACCCGCACACAAATGACCAAGAGATCTGCTTCTTCGGAGATCTCCAGTAGAACTGCTTCTCCGAGTGCAACACAGAGAGGTTATTTTCAGAAAGGCTCAATCTGGGAAGACTACATTTTTTAACCTTTCCCACATCCATTGAACTCAAACCTCACTTAACATAATAACGGCATAAAAACCACATTAAATCTTCAACCGCATTAGACAACCCTTATCAGTTACGCAGTTCTTAAATCCTTCTTACTCCTCCGATGAACCAGGAAACAAGCTCAGACATCTGATTCAGAGACGCCATTCATGAGGTAAAATAAATATACGAAATAGAATCTTAAGTAGCAACTGATCACAGATTCCATTTCTGAAACCCTAAGACGGCCACTTTTCATGAGGACCACAGAGATAAAGAAGAGTTGCAGAGGTCGAGGGTACTAAAAAGCTAGAGAGCTATGGAAGCTTTTAGAGAGGGAGAGGGAGAGGAAAAGAAAGACAAGACGAGTGGAGTCAGATAGATAAGTGGATCCGCTTTTGGAAATATACAACAAATATGAGGGTAAAAATGGTAGCGCATTTCACGCACAATGACCGAGACCAGGAGGTCCAGGACCACATGAGTGAAGCCATGAAGATTGAAGAAGAAGGGAACGATTCGCCGTTTCGGGCTTAAGGGTCCCATGTGTCGTATCGGTGGGAATCAGTATTTCCAAATTCAGACAGGTTTGGTTGGGCGGCTGGGCCAGAGACAATCGAAATTAGGGACCAGAGAGCAACCACACAATTTACATTAGGGACTATGGGAGGAGCTACTCTACCGCAAAATAGAGGCAGCAGCTTAGAGATCCAACGCTCTAGAGTGTTTCGACTCTTGAGGCGTATGTTCATGTGTTAAGTTCCGTGTCAAGGTACTCTGGACGTTGGATCTGAACTGCTACCTCTATTACACAGTAGAAGAGTTGGATCCAACATTCCATATTATATAAAATAAAAATAAAAAAAGGAAAAATTTTCTATCACCCCTTGTACTTATCTGTATTTATTGAAATTCCTCTACTCAAACTTCCACATCTAATTACCCCAAAAAAGTTGCATGTCACTCAACTAGAAGCCTATCCCCCATACTACTCTCATAAAAACAAGAGAAGTTGTTTGTTATAGAATGCCCCTTTTATTTCTTACAAAATACCATTTGCACAAATAATAATCCCCTTTCTTGCATGATTACTTCTTCATATACATAGATATAGGATCTATGGGGCAATTACTTAGAAGTACATTTTGTGTAACAACCCTTCCTATCTGATAGAAAAGGATCCCATGATCCTGAACCGATCTTACCTGGGATTGCAAATCCCAAGTTTGTCTATGAAGAGCGGATCTAATTGTATTAGTGTTTATAATTGATTTTTTTTGTGTAATGCTAATTGATAGGGCCTCATTCCTTTGAAGAAGAAAAAAATCTATTCAAGGAAATGAGAGATATTTTGTTCCATCATAGATAATTATTTGATTTTTGTAGCCCAAAGAATTGCCATGAGAAGCTTACCAAGACTTGACATGCCACGAATCTTCTTGAAAGAAAGAGGTGCCTTTGGGAACGCAGACACAAGTGGTGCATGGCTGTCGTCAGCTTGTGTGCTGTAAGGTGTGGGTTAAGTCCTGCAACGAGCACAACCCTCGTGTTTAATTGCCAACATCGAGTACATGGGTCGTGAGTGGGAACTAAGTTTCCATCTCAATATGTGGCCCTGGATTGTTGTTGCATATTCAGCTCCTATTGCACCTGCAACTGCTATTTTCTTGATCTAACCCAATCAGTCAATGAAGCTTCTCTGATGGTATTGCCCCTAGGAATCTCTAGTACTTTCAACTTCATGATTATATTACAAGCACAATTAAGTAAAAGGAGAGATAGATCCATTTGGGATAAAGGAAATTTTGCACCACATAGATAACAGATGTGACCAATTATAAGATACATGGGATAGCTAGAAGCATGTACTCTACCCGCAAGGAATCAACCAACTAAACATGCATTTGTCTTTGATCTAGCTTAGAATTTTATTTTATTTTTATTTTTAGAAGAAAGAAAGAAATATATTAATCATCTAAATAAGAGTTTAGCATGAGGAAATTAGGTGCCCCGATTTTAATTTTCTTGTTCATAGCCCTGTAGGATATATTTTTTAATAAAAGTACCAATTTGTTGCTAGCCTTGAGAAAAGAAATAGAGTTACACAAAAAATAAGCTATGTCCAAAAAAGGGGGGATGGTGCTCCATGTAGAACAACCCTAAAATGATGCAGAAAAGTAACAGAAAAACAAGAATAAACAATGCACACATATTTACAAGGTTCAACAAGATTGCCTACGTCATCGGTGATATGAGATCATGCTTCACAATTAAGGGAGAATAGGGTTACAATGCTCGTCCTCACACCTTTCTCATATTGCTTACGAAGAAAGAGAACATCACTACAAAGATATAGTGAAAAAACTCTAAAACAATGACCACCATTGTTTGGGGGGTCGGCCTGCCCCAGTACTCTTTGGATTAAAATGCGACGGAATACAAGACTCATACCCCAACACTTCATGGCCACAATTTGGTACTATCTCCTGTCAAAAGATTCCCTAGCTCCTTTCAACATCACTCCAAATTTCTTCCACCTCCCATCCTTTTTGCTTGGCTTATTTCATCTCATAGAGAATGCCTCTACCTATAAGGCTATAATAGAAGAATAGGATAGTGGGCCAAATATCATACACCTTCCATCCTTCCTCCTCTCCTCCTTATGTCATAATTAAAAGAAGTAGTCCATTCAGAAATATTATTAATAGAATGGGATAGTTGATATACGGGTAGGTATGGGGTTAAGTATGGTCACATGTTATCCAGTTGATTGCGTAGGGACGCCATAGAGACCCAGTATTCTATTTGTTATAGAATAGTGTTAAGTGTTAAGTTTATCATGCCCAAAAGTGACATGGTTCCTATGTTTCCAGATATAGTAATATATAATAATAAACACAATGGAAAAGAGAATCAACTTATTTGTAGGAATGACATTAGAATTAAAAAAAAAAAAATCACATAATCAGAGTCGTGAAAGAAGACCTATTTAAGAGTTCAATTTTAAAGTTCAATGGATCAGCTGCCCAAATCCTCTTGGTAAACTCGCAGGAAAGGAAAACATGCTAAGTATTCTCATGTTGGTTGTAGCACAAACCACATAAGGGATCAATATCCACCCATTTTCTCAAAATGTATGTCTTTTGTGGGAGTCCTTCATATGCCATTCTTCAAAAGAAAAAAATTTGGATGGATTTTGAGTTTAAAAAACATAGCGCCATCAAGAGAGCATGGAGATAAGCAAGTACACATGTTTGAAAATCCAGAGTTAGTAATGATATTAGATTTGAAAATTTCGACAGTATTTCAGTTGAGAAATACCTCTTTTTTGAGATGTGACACCACCACCTGTCATGATCATTGGAAATAATTTGAATCTTGTTAGTTAATGATAGAAGGAGTAAAGAATTTAAAAGACTAACATTCCATTCATCCACATAATAAATTTATTAACTTTTAAGAACAAAGAAAAATTTATAAGAGAGTAATTGGGAATGGATCTAGTTCATAATTGATATATGCCTTTCTAAGATGCCAAATGTCATTGAAATCGAACCTCTTTATACCTAGAAATAAATGCAATAAAAAATGAATAATAATCAAAGGTGTCATCTAATGCAATTGCTTATGACTTTGAAAAGTTGTGTTGGACTGAGATGGTTACCAAGAGGGGATGAATGAGTAGAACTGACTAAAAACTTTCCAACTCATTTGTTTCCATAACTCATTCATTGGCATCGCTGACTCTTAAGCACTTGGCACGTACAATCACATTCACATATACATACATACATATATATATATACACCACCCTACGGTAAACATATATGGTATCAACAATTGGGGCTATGACCAATCACACATCTCCACACTAAAAGCAAACCTCAAGATAGGGTGTAGGTGGCTCGACAATGTACCTATATCCACTGTGCAAATTATATCTTGGACTATGACCCAAATCCTATCCTAGTACAATGCACAATACAAAGAATTAAGTGTACCCACGGTCATGAGCTAAACGACAAGGGAGCACCCTCTACCAAATAGCGACAACCCCTACTATTCAGCACCCACTTCATAACCAAATTATAACAACAATTTGGACTATTATATTATCCCAAATAAAGCTAAGATTACACTTGGCATTCCATCAAACACATTGCCTATGCTCTAGTACCTATGAATGAAATACAACAATAATGGTTACCTATATCTTATGTCGATTCCCTCTTCTTATTGAGTTTTCTTCACAATCAGAGCTCCAATTCAACCAAGTCATAACTTGGAGTTTCTTTAAGCTTCACACAAATCTAAGGTTTGTCTAGGCTAGGGTTTTGTCTAGGTTTGTTTCCCCTTTCGTTTCCTTATTTAGATAAATTAATGTGGTATAAAAAGTACGACCCTGCGACAAAGTGACTTCCACACTATTAGCTACCTACCTAACATTGTTTATCCCTCTCACGACCAAATATATGGAGTTTAGTGCACCATGCGTGTTTTTTTATCTAAATTTGAGCATACCGTTTCATAATCCGAACATTGAAGCTGAGTGTTTTTTTTTTTTCTGAAAGAAATCAATGGAAAAGAAAAATAAAAGATACCTAATCCTTCAGCTTACCACCCTTACAAGAGATGAGCTTAATCAGCCAAACAAATTAACACATATCCACTATCCCTACCCCAACCATAATAAAGTCTTATCTCAACTTAATGGAGTCGGTTAAATGGATCCAATCAAGCACAAGGAAAATAAAAAGAAATTAGATTTACTTAATTTGGAAGACTTTCCTTGAAACTACTTATCCGTTATAAGTGCATACTAATAAATAGGGAGAGGGTTTCCTACAAGGAAAGTGTAAGAAGGAATTTACATGCTACACCAATAAGGGTTGAAAAATGGTATCATCAATATGGTGTCCATATGGGACCTACATGATCAGAATAGGAAAGAGGGAGTATCAGTTAGAGCCTCATTATTTATAATGTGAGAAAGATATAAAAGAATTTATACAAAGATAACATATCAATCTTTTTCCCTGATAATAATATGTGGAAATCCCAAGATAAAATATTTCGACTAGTCACGTGTCCTCGACTAGACACGTGTAATAGGTTGCCAATTAGTTATTATTTGTGAAGAAGTTTAGTGGAATGAGGAGATTGAGGAGTGGGTTGAGACGTGAGTGTTTGGAGAGTTATTTTAATTATGGGTAGCATGTGCTAGTGGGGATAGTTGTAACCGTTGACGAGTCTTGAGGATAATAGCTATTTAATCAGTAGAAAATAGATGAATGATATAAAAAATTATTGATTCCTCTATTATTTATCTGTGAGATGAAGTTAGGCGACCTCCTAATACGCCTCATCTATTGAAATTGTCTTTGTTTCTCTCTCTTCTCTTCTTATCTAAGATAGTTAAGAGATGACAGTCGATGCACATACCAGCATGGTATCAAAGCCTAGATATGGATATGAGAATTGAGAAGCTGGAATAAGACGTTAACTCTCTCAAAAAAAAGAAAAAAAAAATCCTTCAAGGAAAACAAATTCTCACCAGATTCAACGACATGTTCGAGAGCCTCAATACTTCTCAACCTCACTCTCACAATGAGGTGGGTGAAAATTCTTGTGTACCTATTCATTCCCTTGTTTTGCGGCTTCCAGAGGACCTTCACGCCTAAGTTGGTGAAATTAGATTTTCCACGGTACAATGGGGAAGAAGATACAACCAGTTAGGTATGTCGGGTGGAGCAATTGTTTTATTTCCACCAGACGCCAATGGAGAGATCAGGTAGGATTGATATCCTTCCACTTTGAAGGAGATGCTCAACTATAGTTTCAAATTTTTAAATAAGACCAGTAGTTGACGACATGGCATGCCTTCTCCGATGGATTGTATTCCTGCTTTGGACCTACCCCCTTTCAAGATTTTTTTGGGGATTTGGTAAAGCTACAACATTTGGTTATATTTCATCACTATCAATCTTGGTTCGGAAAGCTCCTCTCTAAGGTGAGACCTCTTCCACCGAACCAGCATGTTAACGTTTTTGTTAGTATATTGCAAGATTTGATCAGGGCTGATGTTCTTATGGGATGTCCTACAACTCTTTCTGCAGCTATTGTATTGGCTCATTTGTACAAGGCCACGTTCATTCACTCAAAAGAGAAAGTATCCCACTTAACATTGAACCAAACAATCAAGGTTCAAATCTTCTCGTTCATCAACTCACCTCAACAGAATTGCAAGAAAGGCACACTAAGGGACTTTGCTACAACTGCAATGAACGATTTGTACCTAGACATCGGTGTAAAAAAATTTTTTAATTAAAGATTGTTACGAAGAGGAGGCTACGTGGGAAGATCAAGTAACCATAAAGCTTCGATTTCCTACCTTTAACCTTGAAGGCAAGGTTGAAAACTAAGGGGAGAGAATTATTACATGCCCTTAACCAATCATGTGCAATAGTTTGTAAATTAGTTATTATTTGTGAAGAAATTTAGTGGAATGAGGAGAGTGAGGTGTTGGTTGAGCTGTGACTATTTGGAGAGTTATAATAATTGTGAGTAGCATGTTTATCGATCCAATAATAGTTGGATGGATTTGTACTCTTGACATAGGCATTTCTTCTTCACACACACACACACACAAAAAGGAGGCATTTTTAAAGCTCAATTTAATGTTTTTAAGTAAAGGGTGCAATTTTTACCCAAAAAAAAGAAGGTAAAGGGTGCAATTATTGAATTAATCAAATCACTCCGCATAACAAATAAAAACAAGGGGTGGAATGAATTTGGCTATGATCTGTCTACATATAAAATGACTTGTTTTTTGTGGACTAAATATGACTAAATTGGAAAGCCTTTTTTTTTTCCTTGGTGGAAGTATTGGGAACCTTTTTTTCAGCAGCGAAAAATTGAGAAGCTTAGACGTCATGAAAAATAATCATTATCATAATATTAAACTCTCTCTCTCACTCACACACTCTCATAAAAGTCTTTTTTTTTTTTTTTTTTTTGTCTTATTCAAGTTCAAGGGCCTATTGGCCATTACATAGTAGACTCATATAAGGGTTAAAAATAGAACCATAGAGGAGTCAAGGCCACACTTCTTGAAAAGCAAAGAAATTTGTGCAAACTAAGCACCGACGTACTTGAGAAGAGTTGATCCAATGCTTAACTCTCGGGCATATACTGTCACACCCCGTTCACACATAACCGGATTGGTGACCGGGTTAACTCTGGTTAACCTAAACCTGCCAGGATCATCTAATACAGTACCCAACCACAGCATACACACAACTAAGATAATCGTTCGAAAGTTCAATGGAAGACTTAATTTACCTGTAAATACCCCCAATATACTTGATACCAAAATTGTGGTATATAGATAAATACATGTGGGCCCGCAGGCATGATATGTACACAAAAAGAATAACAATTCACGTATCAAGTACACAAAAATGGGGGTCATCAAAAGAATCAAAAAGTAAAACTCTGTACAGTGTCAATACTGCGGTCCTGCAGCACAGCCCTCGCACGTGCAATCCGTACCGTGCTCATACTCCTCTGGGACCCACCACTCCTCATCAGGAAACTCAGCTGTGGGGCCCGACCCTTGACCTTCAGGCGGGTGACCTGTAAAATCATCTAAAAGAGGTGTACACGTGGGATGAGCTCACTAGCTCAGAAAGTGAAAAGAAGGACCACACAACAATCCACACAACAATCACATCCATATGCACTATATGTTATGCAATTCATTTTAAATCTCATCCATCTAAACAACATTACTAAGTCTTTGGTTTAGTGCTACTACAACCACAATGTGCGTATGCTCCAGGTACGAGCTGCGAACTCCATCCCGTGATACGCCCATAGG
>NC_056564.1:21153399-21153479 GCF_013358625.1 Macadamia integrifolia
CCCTTTCTTGCATGATTACTTCTTCATATACATAGATATAGGATCTATGGGGCAATTACTTAGAAGGATGTTTTATGCAA
>NC_056564.1:21155061-21163208 GCF_013358625.1 Macadamia integrifolia
AAGAGATCTTGAGAAATACCTTTTCTCCTGCTTGAAACTCAATGTCTTTCCTGCAGTTGTCTGCATAGCCCTTTTGACGTGACTGAGCTGCTTTAATCCTTTCTCGAATAACATCGACTTTGTCACAAGTCATCTATATCATCTCAGGTCCTAACATTCGGCGTTCGCCTACCTCATTCCAATACAGAGGAGTTCTACACTTCCTACCATATAACGCCTCATATGGAGCCATCCCAATTGTAGCTTGGCGGAGCCATCCCAATTGTAGCTTGGTAACTGTTGTTATATGCAAACTCTATAAGAGGAATATTTTCTTCCCAACTGCCACTCATCTCCATTGCACATGCCCTAAGCATGTCTTCTAATATCTGTATGGTTCGCTCCGACTGACCATCCGTCTGTGGGTGAAAAGCAGTACTCAAATTCAATTGTGATCCCAAGGCACGCTGTAAGCTTTTCCAAAATCTGGAAGTGAACCTTGGGTCCCTATCTAAAACAATGCTCACTGGCACTCCATGTAAGCGCACTATGTTGTCCATGTAAAGTTGTGCTAGTTTGGTCATGGAGAACTTGGTCTTGATAGGAATGAAATGAGTAGTCTTGGTAAGCCGATCCACGATCACCCATATCGCGTCCATTCCCTTAGGTGTACTTGGTAGTCTGATGACAAAGTCCATTGTAATCCTTTCCCACTTCCATTCTGGTACTGGGAGTGGCTGAAGAGTACCATAAGGTCGATGCCTCTCAGCTTTTACTTTCTGGCAGGTGAGACAAGTCGCCACATACAAAGCTATGGTGACTTTCATGTTTGGCCACCAGTAACTTTGTTTGAGGTCTTTGTACATCTTGGTACTTCCTGGGTGAAGTGAATACTCGGAGCTATGTGCTTCTCGCACTATCTTGTCTTGTATATCCAAATCATCGGGTACACACAATCTGTCTCGAAACATCAATGCCCCATCATTGGCTAAAGTAAAATCTAGGTCGTTCATTGTTTGATCTTGAACCTTAACTCTGATCCGCTGCAATTCAGGATCCAAAGGTTGCTTCATTATCACCTCTTGCCTAATTGCCGGATGCACTTGTAGAGCCATCAAGGATACCGTCAACCATTTAAGGTTTTCTAGTTGAGGTTCAAGCTCTAAGGTTGCCCCTTCATATAAGAGGGTTTCATCCATTAGCATCGCCTCTTGCACGAGTGGCGAGCTGAATGCTAAGTATGGGAGCGACACAGTCTGTGTCTTCCGACTCAAAGCATCTGCCACTACATTAGCCTTCCCGGGATGATACTGAATGTCGCAGTCATAATCTTTCATGAGTTCGAGCCATCTCCTCTGTCTCATGTTCAAATCCTTCTGGGTGAAGAAGTACTTCAGGCTTTTGTGATCACTGTATATCTCACACTTCTCCCCATACAAATAATGTCGTCAGATCTTAAGGGCAAAAATGACTGCAGCTAGTTCCAAGTCATGAGTGGGGTAATTCTTCTCATACTCCTTTAGTTGTCGGGATGCATACGCTATTACCTTACCGCGTTGCATGAGAACACAACCCAACCCAACTTTGGTAGCATCGGTATAGACTGTCATTCCACCTGTGCCTTCAGGAATAGTCAGCACAGGGGCAGTCACCAACCTTTCTTTCAATTCTTGGAAGCTCTTCTCACATTCCCCTGCCCAGTCGAATTTAACACCCTTTTTAGTCAACTTGGTCATTGGTGCTGAGATCCGAGCAAAATTCTCGATGAAACGCCGGTAGTATCCAGCCAAACCCAAGAAGCTTCTAATTTCGGTAACATTCTTGGGGCTTTCCCATTCCACTACTGCTTTCACCTTAGCAGGATCTACTTCAATTCCGGCTTTAGACACTGCGTGCCCCAGGAATCCAACTTGTTCAAGCCAGAATTCACACTTGATGTACTTGGCAAACAACTGTTGATCTCTCAACCTCTGTAACACCATTCTCAAGTGTTGAGTGTGCTCCTCTTCGGTCTTGGAGTAGATCAAGATATCGTCAATAAAAACAATTACCCATTTGTCGAGCACATCCTGAAATACTCGATTCATTAGATCCATGAATGCTGCCGGTGCATTGGTTAACCCGAAAGATAACACTAGGAACTCATAGTGACCGTATCGAGTCCTAAATGTTGTTTTGGGTATATCATTGTTCTTTATCTTGAGCTGATAATAGCCGGACCGAAGGTCTATCTTTGAAAATACTCTGGCTCCCTGCAACTGATCAAATAAATCATCAATGCGTGGCAATGGATACCGGTTCTTAATGGTTAGCTTATTCAACTACCGGTAATCTATGCACATACGCAAACTACCATCCTTCTTCTTGACAAACAACACCGGGGCACCCCAAGGTGAAACACTTGGGCGAATAAACCCCTTTTCTAATAGTTCCTGCAACTGCATCTGCAACTCCTTCAATTCAGCTGGTGCCATCCTGTATGGAGCCTTAGATACCTGGAGCTGCTCCAGGAGTCAAGTCTATGGCAAACTCCAACTCTCTATCAGGTGGTAAATGCATCAGATCATCTGGGAAAACATTGGGAAACTCTTTAACCACCTTTACCTCTTCTAGAGGTGTAATCCTTGCATCAACATCAAGTACCGATGCCAAGTAACCATGACATCCACTTTCTAGCAATTTTATCGCTTGAAGAGCAGAGACAAGGACCTTCTTCACTCTTTTCATGGGATCTGCTCGGTATACCAATTCTTTCCCTTCGTCATCTGTCACCCTTATCAGCTTTTCAGCACAGATCACATTAGCTCGATGAGCCGACAACCAATCCATACCCAATATAACATCAAAATTCTGCATATTAAACTTAATGAGTTGTGCATCAAGATTCTTCCCACTAATTTCCACTGGGCACGGCCCATGTACCTCCTTCAACTGTGCAACTTTACCAGTAGGCATACTAACAATCATTCCATGGTCTAGGATCCTGGGTGACATCCCAAGTTTCTCTACAAATCTCTTAGATGCGAATGAATTTCTTAATTTAAAATGTACCTGCTACTACTTCTGTATTGGCCTCAGCTTCCTCAGCTGACAGAGCATACATCCTTCCTTGCAGTTGATTCCCTCGAGGTAAGGGAGGTCAGTACGCAGAGGGCTGACTGGAGGGCAAGGTTGGTCTGGCCCGACAGTCTTTCGCATAATGCCCATATGAATGGCAGTTGAAGCAACGAATTTGAGATGTCGGAACTGGAGCGGGGCCCCTCTACACTTGACCCATTGCAGATGGAGGTCGAGGTGGCCTTGGAGCTGTAGGTGCCACACTAGTGTTCGGGCGAAAAGAGGTAGAACCCGAACCACCAACTGGCCTAGGAGGGTAGCCAGATGGCCTATAGGGCTGCCTATACATAGGCCCAGAACTGTATGATCCGCGGTAAGCTTTGGAGGAATTTCCCACATCTAGGAATGGATTTGTTCTCTTCCACAGTCCAGGAGTGAGGGACTGTTCACCCTTTTGCTTATCTTCCATGGTCTTGGCCTTCTGTACAATCTGGCCATATTCGGTCAAATCCAAGACTTCAAGCACAGACCCAATAGATGCTTTTAGGCCTTTTAGGAACCTTACTGCCTTCTCTTCAGCTGTTCGCATATGCCTTGGGGAAAAATGGAACAAACTCTCGAATTGTTGTTGGTACTCAAGGACAGTCTTACCTCCTTGAGCTAAAGCCATGAACTCAGTCTCCTTTTGGTCTCTGAAACTGCGCGGATAATGGTTGTCCAAGAACAACTCCTTGAACTACTCCCAAGTGGGTTCTAGATGAGCAGCCAACAATATAGGCTTGGAGGCTTGCCACCAAGAATTTGCCTCCTTCTTGAGTTGCAACCCAGCACAAATGAGTTTCTGGGCATCCGTGCACTCAAGCACCTCAAATATCTTCTCTAATTCTTGGATCCATTGATCCGGTTCCAGAGGATCACTCCCCACCTTAGAGAATACAGGTGGTAAGTTCCTCTTGAATGACTCCACTACCCTTGACGTATTACTCGTTGCCGGGAAGTTAGGAGCATAAGCAGGATAGTAGGAGTATGGAGGAGGCATCCCATACTGAGGAACACCGAATGGTGGGATTGGAGGTGTACCTCCCACTTGTGGTCCCGTTCCCAACCCTACAGGCGGGTCCTGTGGAGTGAGTACCCGGGGAGGTTGACCCGGTTGAGAAAAATCCAACTGTTGCTGAATAGCAGTCATAAATGCTTACTGTTGCTGAAGCATTTGTTGCTGAAAAGCCTGCTGTGACTGCTGGATTATAGTAGCAACATCTCCCGGTGTGATAACCGGTGGAGGGTCCGGGAGGATAGTCATAGGTGGGTCCCCATGTGCCCCACCTTGACCAAGGGTCTCTGGAGGTAGTGGAGGTGAGGTTTGCCCCACAGAGCGGGACCTCCTAGGATTTTGTGGTCGACCGACCGGAAGAGTACCCCGCGAGGTACCTCAGGCATTACTACCGGATCTAGTATGTACCATCGTATCCCTGTACCTGGAACACATCACACACCATATTGGTTAAACACCATAGAATTGATTTCGGCACACAATCATATGCCATTACATGAGGTGTTGTAGTGTATGATAGCCTGTAAATAACCGCAGCTTAATTCCAAGATACAGGGCAAAGGCCCCAACAGATATGTCAATGGTCCCACTTGACCAAAGCACATTAACTATAGGAATAATAATCAATAATGAGAATCAGTGTAATCATGCTAGGAGGAGAGAAGGGAAATTTTTTTTTCAAAATTTCCAAATTTTCACAACCGGTGGGCTGCACCGGCGGGTAGGGGCCCGTCAGTTGAGCCCACCGGTCCTAGTGCCTCAAACCGGCGGGTGGCACCGGCTGGTAGGGGCCCGCCGGTCATACCCGCCGGTCCTGCCCGTGTAAAAACACGAACAGGGCCCTACAGGCCCTGTTCTGTCTTGTCCCTTTCCCCAACTCTTTTCTCTTTCTTCCTCTCTTCCTTGGGCGATCTTGGAGGTCTCCTCGGCGCTTCTACTCGCGAGTCTACTCATCAACTCGGCGCTTTAGAGAAGAGTCAACTCTCCCTTTTCCTCAAGTAAGTTTCTTCTTCTCTTTTCTCAGAATTTCCCTTTTGGGGTAAAATGCATGTGTAGGCTTCACTTTAGGTTGTCTTTCCATATTTTTCTCCATAGAATAGCATTTCCATGTGATTTTGATGCTTCTACTATGGTCGTTTGTAGTTTATAGGAATTTTATCTCTTCATTTGGAGAAAACCCCAATTTCGTGCCCTAGGTTCCCAATTTTGGGGGTTTCTTAAATTTTTGATCCTTTTCTCCAATTGATGATTCCTTTGTGATGCATTTCACTTGTTTTGTGCTTGATATGCTTTAGATTTCATGAATCATCCATTATGCTTGGAATCCCCATGTATTTCCATGAAAACCCCTCTTTTTGTATTGGTTTCCTTGATTTTCATCCCATACTTGTATTCATGGAACTCCATAGTCTATTTGGGTATGTTCTTGCACTTTCATGATCCCGCTACTATGGCATTTCGTCTTAGTCCTATGGTTTCCAGTTGTTCTCCATTATGTTCGAATTTGCGCATTGGAATTGAATCCCCTCGTGTTATTTATGCTCTTTGCTTTTGCTGTCATTTTACTGTTTTGGCATGTTTCTCTGCGTTGTCACCTACCGTGCATCATGTCCATAGGTTCCCTATCATTCCTAGCTTGTCGCCGTTTCCATTTTGCGAGTATTTTGGTTTTGGATTTCCCCTTTTTAGTGCTGTTGTCATTTTCCTTTCTGTACTCACCCTATTTTCTTTTCTTCTTGCCAGGATGTCATCTCGCACCGGCAAAGGACCATCTTCCTCTGGCGTACGACGTAAGACCACCGCTACTAAGCGGAAGAGTGCGGAGACCAGCTCTTCAGCCCCTCGCACAGGGAGACCCAGACCTGCCCAGTCTAACTCTACAGACTATGATGAGGAGCACTTCCTTAGTGCAGAGGCAGCAGCCAACTGGCCTATTTTCCTGAAGAGGTCAGTGATGATGGAGAAGACCGTGGTAGTCGATGACTTCCACAAGGCTCAGCTTCAGGAGAGGTTCTCAGCATTGGGCTGGGACTCTATTCTTCACGTAGACCGACCATGCTACGAGCAGCTAGTCTGTCGGTTCTACTATAACTTGGAGGTGTCGTATCCGTACGGGGAGTTCACCATTAATAGCTTGGTGAAGGGGGTAGACATCCAGTTGACGGTGGGTACCTTGGCCAGCATCCTGGGTATATCGACGGCTGGACATCGTTACTACAGTCCTCCCAAGAGTAAGCCTCTGGGACCGTTCATGAGCCTGGTGACGCCGGACTTCATTTACGAGACCATCTGTGGCAGCAGCAACCGCCTGGAGTCCGAGACGTCTTTCTACCCCGAGGTTCGTCTATTTGCCCGGTTGGTCCAGTTCAACCTGCTCCCCAGAGGAGGTCATCGGAACCAGGTGGGTTTCATGGCGGCTTTCATTGCGTTCTGCATTTACACGGCTGCAGAGGGAGGTGTCGAGCACTTGTGCCTCCCCTACATCATTCTCAGGACGATGGAGCACCACACTTCCCACCCTGAGGATGGAGGATTCCCCTATGGTAGGATCCTCACTAGGATCTTCGAGTTCTTCGGGGTGGACTTGAGGGGCGAGGAGGGGAAGACTCCGGCTGATAGGTTTAATCGGAGTAACCTCCTGAGGATGGGTCTCCACACCCTCATGGATTCACCTCCGAGAGCAGTAGCTCAGAGAGGTAGGGGTAGGAGGGCGACCCCTATAGAGGATGTCCACATGGAGGAGGAGTCCAGTGAGGAGGATGAGGACTACGTTCCTCAGGACGAGGAGGAGGATTTGATGGGTGGTGGCATCCCTGAGGAGGCGCCTCAGGAGTCGAGAGGTCCTGGCCCTAGTTCCTCCAGAGCTGCAGCCTCACCACATAGAGCCCCACCACCTGGGAGTGGTGTCTACGACTTCGAGGGCATGATGTCCTCCATGCGGGCCTTGCAGGATGGCCAGGTTCAGCTACTGAGACGGCTGGACGAGAGTGCCTCCAGGGAGGAACGCATCCTGGAGAGGCAGGCCACCTTGGAGGATTCCTTCCTCAGGCTGAGTCAGGACTTGGACACCACGGCCAATGCTATCTCAGTAGATTTTTGCCGGCTTCGGAGGGAGGTACGACTGGTGAACGTGAGGTTTGACTATTACGATCACCGCCTCGACGTCAACTCTAGGCCTCCGGTGAACGTGGTGATCATCGATGACGACGACGATGACGATGGCTAGTGAGGGCTTAGCTTGCCAACACCGGCTGTTTATCCATTTTCTCTTTTTTTTAGACCTTATTGTATACTTCATTTATTCTCATTCCTTGTATTTGTACTGTAACTAGGCTCATTTATGGAATAATATCTTTTGATAGTGATTTTCTCTGTGGTGCTTTTATTTGTTGAGTTCTTATATAGTTTGATTGTGATGGTTCCTGTTACTTTTTATCTTTGTTGTATGGAATATGTCGTTTATCAGGTGTTGTGTGTAAAATTTTTTGGAAATCCCATTTTACGCCGTTATGCTGCCGAAATTTCGTCAAACTCGTATCCTATTGGTTATAACATCAACTTAATTACCTTTTATCTACACTCACGTATGCCATGAATGCAATCCCTAATGCAACTCTTTTTATACTTTCTTTCCTTGGCTTTTAATTCCTTAAAGCTTTTACATCAACCCAACCTCATTTCCCAATTATAGAGTCTACGGGATTCTAATGGTATGCTGTGAGTGGAGCAGAGCATCACGCTCTAATACCACCATTTGTCACACCCCGTTCTCACAGAACCGGGCCAGTGACCGGGTTAACACCGGTTAACCCAAACCTGCCAGGATCATCAGATACTGTATTCCACCACAGCATACACACAACTAATATAAACTCATCAGATCAGCGGAAGACTAAGTTTTACCTGTGAATAATCCCATAATACTTGATACCCGGATTGTGATACAATAATTATATACATGTGGGCCCGAAGGCATGATATTTACACAAAAAGAATAAAATTCAAATATCAAGTACATAAGGAAATCCACCAAAACAATCAGAGTACACAGCTCAGC
>NC_056564.1:21165530-21173095 GCF_013358625.1 Macadamia integrifolia
ATTCCTAAATAAGTGAATAGTGCACATGAATGGGTCACTCAGGTGGGTGGGTGCACCCACCTGTCCGCCCACCTGAGGGCCAAAACTTGGGATTTTGACAGGGTTCGGGCCTCGGCACAAACCCCACCCCTGGCATACGATGTGGCATACGATGTAGCATACGTATATACCTTAAAATATGGATATAATACTTGCTTTATCCGTACATGGCCTTATGGTAGGTGCATGTACACGGCTTGGGCACTCCCGTCTCTTCTGGCACTGGCTCGGACTTGTCGGGCCAGCCGGTGTTTAAGGTCACCCATGCCATTATAGCCCATAAGGAACCCGCTCTAATTTCCTCTGGCTCGGTTCCTGCATGGTTAAACCGGTTCAACTGCGAAATCATACTGGGTTTATGAAGCAGGGTATTACACCTAATCTTTAGACCAGACCAATTTTTTGGCCATTTTCTCAGGAATCGAGCCCACCCTCTGGTCCTAGGCCTATAATCTTAGGTGGTAACTCTAAACCCTTTTACATGATCTCAATCCCCCGTATTAGACCATCATCAAATACTCGTCTCAATGATGACCCCTACACTCCTGTGAAATAGGCCCCACGTGTCTCCGAGTGGTGGTACGGTGGTGCAGGGCCCGCAGAAGCACACTCGACACACCCTCCCTAAGAAAAAGAAAGAGAGGAGAGGGGGCCAAAAAAAGTCTCTTCTCCCCCCCCCCACCGAAAGGGGAAAAAGGGAAGAAATTTTGACCGCTACCCTCACAGTGGCGACTCCAATGGGGATTTGTTAAGCTTTTGACACTATATGTTACTATTAAATGCAAGACCATTTTCCACCATATCTATTTGAAGACATGTTTGGCTAACCCCATGTTTGTAAATGTATTTATTAACCACATCATACATCATGCATCATGCTCAAAGTAAAATCATTTGGCGAGGGACTCCCTGTTATGCCCGCACCCTCGGGGAGGTCAGCGCATATCATGGAGAGTACTTTGAGAGAAAATGATGGCCGCTTCCTGTATAAGAATGTGGGGTATTATTAAACGGAGAAGATGTTTGTAATTGTGCCAGCACCCTCAGGGAGGTCCGTGCACCTTATGACATTCTGAGATCAGAAGGTGGTAACCTCATATTACACTTATGCACACAATCACTCACTGTTTCACCACCCTCGTAGCCAGTTGCTTAACTTTATGTGTAGTCACGAGTGATGAGCAAGGACGCTACCCTCTTGATCTCATACCCATGGATATATCAAAAGGATCACGTACTTTGCGCATATAGATCCTATCAAGAAAGCTTTGTCGGTCCTATTTGCATCGATGAGGAACGCTAGGAACGCAACAAGCTAACATGTAGAATTTATTTGAGGTCTTGAAAATGAATCTTCCTATAATGCATTCTAGTCATAAGGAAATGCTCTCCTCTGGGTGATTCCCGTCAAAGTCATGTAAAATGCCAAATTATCTAACGACTCGAGGAAGCTAGGAGGAAGGTCACCTAGTGTGGTAAGATTAAGGAAAGCATCACTTTATTGACAAAGAATGTCTTATAGGAATATTCTGTTCAAGCCATTTGTGTGTATTTTTCACCTATGACATTGAGTGGACTGGGGGCATCGGCCCCTATCCACTCCATATCATTAAGTGGACTAACTTTGGATGAATCATTTGTTGATAAATGAATGAATTAATAAAGGGGTGGAAGAGCAAGAATCTTAAAATAAATCACTAATGGTTCAGGCACAATTCCACACCTCAAGTATTCTTCGCAGTCCGTCTAGACACGTCAGGGTAACCGATTGACTCCCTTAAGTCTAGTGTCACCTCCTTCGTCTCTCCAAGACTGTCTAATTCCAAGTGATTGCAGTCCAGTTCACATGGATCCGCCCAACATGAAAACACCTAAACAAGCATGGGTCCACTCAGTAGACATATTGCAAGCTAAAATTGCTGAAGTCAAGCATGGATTAGCTCAAGTGTTGCATTTGTTATGGAACCTACCGAGGACCTATCTTAGGGCTGACATAACTCCCTTTCTAGCAGAGCTAGAACCAACTAGGCCCACCGGTCATTAAGGGACTTCCACCAGGGATCCCCCTCAGGTTGTAATTGATGATAAGGAAGAAGAGTTTGCGGCACATGTTCAAAAGGAACCTCCAGAAACATAGAGGGAAAGGAAAACGAGAGAACAATTGGAGAAACTTGAGAACATGATCTGAACAAGGAAAAGATAGGAAGATCGAACAACAGATTTAGATAAGATGAGTCTCTTTTTTGGGGTAAGAATCCCTAAAAAATTCAAATATCAAACCGAAAAGACAGGGGATCCTAAGGCTCATTTGGAGGTATTCCTCAGTATTGCGAAGATATGGCAAATTGTTGATAACCAAATGGGGCAGGTTTTAACATTATTAGAACCGAAACTAAGGTGACTTACACAGTTGGAATCTCCACAGACACAAATTGGGTGGCAGTGGTGAAAACCTTCACCAAATAGTATCTCCACAACACTGAAGTAGATGTGGAACATCGAGAGGTCGCAACCTAGCGAGGGGTTTATCACTTTCTTAACGAAATTCAAGAACAAGGTTGCCAAGATAACAGATCAACCTTCTGAAGCAGAACAAGTGGAGATGTTGATTAAAAAGCACAACACGTGTTGAGAACAAGATCCTAGGGGATGCACAATGTCAGAGAACTTCTCAAGATATGGGGAAGAATGCCAGAGTTGAGCGAGGAAAGAATCCTGAAATCAATGTGATAGGCATAGTCCAATAGTCAATGTCGTTTGCAACCACTTCACATTCACAACCATTTGTGCTACAGTCAGATTCTTCTGCTCAACAAGCTCCTCGCCAAGAAGATAGGTCACCGATTGGGAATGCCTTCGACTACCGTATATGAGAAATTGAAGAAACAAGACCTTTTGGGAACTGTAGCTTCAAGAGTAATTTGTAATCCTCCCCCACCTTAGTACAAGGAGTCCCAAAATCGGTGCAGTTAATAAATTATTCCCCCATGGAATCCCAAAGTGAGACCAACTTGTCTCTAAGGTCTTCTTTAGAAGGAAAAGGTAAGTTGACCACAAGGCCAAACACAGAAGTTGAAGAGTATAGACATTGTTTAGTAGCTAGGTTGAGTTCTGGGTCGAAAGGTTGTGCACACCAAAAGGCCATTGGGTTGGGGGTGTTAGTATGGGACATTTCACACATGTTCGGTGAAGGACGTTTTTCTGTAGAGAAAATCGATAATGCTTGAGATGTTGCTGAGCTGTTGGAACCCGCAAGGTAAAGCGATGAAGCCAGAGGATGGGAACCCTAGAACCTTTCCCAAGTCTGAACAGGCCGCAATTTCTTAGAATGTGAAGAGACAACAGGTGCGTTTCTCCTTACCAGGCATACCTAGTTTACTGTTGATCATAGTTAGTGCTGTATGATGGTAGGGAGGAAGTAAATGGAAGTTTGACAAAGGGTCTTAAGGAAACACAGGTGAAGATGAGACAAGTGTACATTCATCAAAGGAGGGAAAGGATAGCATGGTCCAAAAGAAAGAGGGAGAAAATGGGTATGTGCAAGAGGCTAGTAACGTGGCAGCTCCAAATTTTCATTGGGTTTCCTTAGTAACATGGGGAGAGGTTGGAGAGCTTACTGGAACCGAGGAGAAGAAAGAAAGTGGGAAGGGTTTAAAAAGTTATAATAGCTAGCACAAGAATGGACAACCAGGAGCAGATCACAATTGTGATGTGTAAAGAAAGAACGAAAGTGCCATGAACAAATGAGATAGTCGTTCCCTTTAGTTCCCCTTACAGCCGAACATATATAGAAAAGCCAAAAGTAGGGGTGTCACTACAAAAATCGAACCGATTAAACTGGCCTGAATTGAACAGAATGAATCTGGTTCAAACCGAACCGATGATTTAGTGGGCCAGTTTTGGTTTACATTCTCAATCCAATTTGATTTCGGTTTGGTTCGGGTTAAACCGTTGGACCATCGATAAAATCGACTACATGAATCGAACATCGAACCAACCCAAACCAAACTGACATAAATCAAACCCTAAAAGCTAAAACCTATCTCACTAAACTCACAAGCTGCCTTTGATAGTGATCTAGAAATGTTTTTTCATTTTATAGGAATAAAAAAATGAAATAAAAAGTAGGCAGTGTTTGGTATCGTTCTAAAACAACATTTTTGAAAAAATGAAATAAAATGTTTGATGCATGAGTTTCAAATTTTTTAAAACAAAAAAGTGAAAAAAATACTCAAGAAATGAGATTTAACGAAACTTCCGTTTGTCGTTCCGTCGAAGGAATTTCGTTCCAGTTTCAAAAAAAAAAAAAAAAAGAAAAAAAAATGCAACTATTTGACAAAATCGTTCCGATAAAAATACAATTTCGCCTGGCTCTCTCACGGTTTTGCACACCACAGAGACGAGAGGTTCTCTTCCCAGCCTTCACGCACAGAGAAGAGAAAGGAGCAGCCGAGTCGTTCATCTTCTTCCTTCTCTCTTTCATTTCTTCTTCTTTCTACTCTCTGCTCTCTGCGCACAGAGAGGACTCCGCCGCGGTGGATCGGAGCACGAAGGGCGCTCATCTTCAACCTGCTCTGATACGAGTAGAGGGAGAGAAACGATAAAGCGGAAGGTTGGCGTGGGGATCGTTGAAACGACCTCTTAAGTAAGTATATTCTTCTCCTTCGATCTTCTCCCTCATCCCTGCAACTATTGTTCATCTTTTACATACTTGTTTTCAGAAGACCCTAATTTTTTTCCTTTTGTTTTTTTTTCACAAAGACCTAAAATTTTCCCTTTCCTCACGAGTCCTTTAATTGCAGACCAAAGGGGAAGTGTTGAAGGAATTCAGTTTAGGCTGCGTTTGAGCCCCAACCCAATTTACAGAGAAGGTCATCTCTCTCTCCTTCGTTGTTAGATTCAACAGATTGTTGTTTGGAGATGTACAGTAATGAGGTCTTGAGTAGATCTTGATACCTCTGCTATCTTGTCTGATTAAGGTTGGAAATGGACTGGTTACATTTTTTTTTTTTTTTTTTTTTTTTTTTTTAATTTTTAATATTATTAGCATTGTCTTTAATTTATTTACTTCGCTGCTGAGTTGAAGTGGCTTATAAGGAGAACCTTTAGATAATCCGATCTCTATGCCAAAATCTCCCTTTAACTGATTGGTGAATGTCTATACTGTGATTTAGTGTCCCTTTGTTAGAAATGCTTGGTAAACAGATTAATATTAGTTTTCCATTGATTTCGACGAGGATAAATAGGGTGGTAAGTTGAAGGTGGTCATAGCGTAGAAAGCAGTTGCTCCCAGTCCCTATGAGTGGACTGTGATGCTCCTATAATCCTCTGTAGCAAAGGCACCCTGCGGGCTTCCTTCTCCCTTGTATCTCCCCTCGAATCATTGTGGCTTCGGGATCAACTCGATCTGCCACAGTTGACATCCAGAAAAAACGTTTTTGAAACAAGTTTTACCAATCGCCACAACCACAGTTTTTTCATTCTGAAACTGTTCTAAAAATAGATTCACCAAACATCATTTTTTCGTTTAAAAGCGGCATTTTAACATAGAAACTGAAATTTTTGTCTTTGATACGAAGCGTTTCTAGAAACGTTACCAAACATAGCCTTGGAACGAAAATATACGACTTGGAATACCAAATGCAAAACATGGGTAACCTTGGTTTTAGAACCCCCCCACCCCCACCAAAAAAAAAAAAAAAAAAAAAAAACCGAAAATTCAAAACAATTGTTGGTTTTTTACAAAAGGCGTTCTTGATAATTTCCCCACCTTCCTTCCCAAAGCATTGTTTGCTATCATTGAAGAGGCCACAGTGAACCCTTCTCTCCCACATTCATCCATGCTCGACGAAACCTTGGACTCTTAACCCTTCTCTCCCGACTTCTTCCCTGCTCGAGTAGCTTCTGTTGTCCCCTGCTAGAAGAATCGAGCCATTTCACTCTCACTGGAACCTTATTTGGTGAAACCTCTCCCCCTGCAAAATTCCCTGCTCGATAAAGGAGTTCATCTACGTTTGATCCCTGCTCTCCGTCAACCCAAGTCTACACTACCTTCGTTTGACATCATAGTGAAGAAACCCATGGAATCGACGATTTTTGTTAAACCCCTCTCAACATCGGTAGTGCAAACTCGGCTGGAACCGTTTTGGTGAAATTCCTGCTCTCCATCTCTCTCGTCTCTCAGATCTTCAAGGTACTGAAATGGTCTCAGTTCTTTTGGTGAAACCCCTCTCAACAATCAAAATTTTCAGAATATTTTACCCTTTCTCAACCCTAGAATGTCTGAAATATCGATTTTTTTGTTCAATTCCACTGTAGCTGGGACACTAGCACACAATATCAATTGAAGTTGTTTTTTGTTTGATTGCTTATTGGTTTTCAATTATGTTTGAATGCTCTGTGTTCCACCCCCAATTGGTTTTGGTGATATTTTTGTTTGAATATTGCTTTTTGAATGCTTTGTGTTAATGCTATGTTCCTACTAAGTTCATACTTCATAGATAACTATTAGCTAATGCACAAACCCACGGGGACAGAAGTGATATGGGGAAGGTGGGAACTAAAGACATAGGTCATAAATATGATGTAGCTTACTAGATTTTTGAACATTTTTCTGCCCTTTGATAAGGCATGAACAAACAAAAAAACTGAATTACATCATTGACATTATATTGTTGGTTGCATTGTCTAGCATCCTTCACATTGAGAACTAAACAAACCTTATGGACTTGTGTGTTTGGGTGTGCATTGTTTTTCCCTATGGCAGTATAGATGTTCTTATAACCAAATTGCGTTATTGTATTGTTGGACTATTTATGTTTGCAATTTTCTCATGTTAAAGGTGTACTTTATTCAGGTTGTAATGATGGGAGGGGTGTAAACTAGGTGGATTTAAAGTTTTTTTGGGAGAATTATTTTGTGTTGTATCTTTACACAATAAGATAGTATGAATCTTTGGAAAGTTGTGTTGTTGTACAACAACAACACATCTTAGCCTTATCCCAACTGAATGGGGTCAGCTACATGGATCTGAGAGAATTAAAAAAAAAAAAAAAAAAAAGCGTTTCGGACATCCCACTCACGAACAGTCGACAACTCGGATCTTAGTCCTCCACACAGCTCTGTTAGATACCATACTTTGGTGAAGACTTAAATTTTGCGTGTCTCTTCTTATTACCTCCTCAATGGTCATTTTTAGCCTTCCCCTAGGCCTTTTTGCTCAATTCATCTGCATCTAGTCAGTCCTTCGTACCGGTGCATCCAAAGGCCTCATTTGGACATGTCCATACCATATTAACCAATATTCTCTAAGCTTATCCTGAATTAGAGCAATTCCCAAATCGGTTATAATTTTGTCATTTCTTACTCTATCTCTTAGGGTTTTGCCACTCATCCATCTCAACATCCTCATCTCAGTCACACTTAGCTTATATATGTTGCGCTTCTTAATTGCCCAACATTCTGCACCATATAACATAGTCAGTCTTATGATTGTCCTATAGAATTTTTCCTCTTTAGAGGGATAC
>NC_056564.1:21173195-21201291 GCF_013358625.1 Macadamia integrifolia
TCACCAACTACACTAGGTAGTTGTTGTTACCAAAAACGAATCTTCAATCAATTAAGGATGTGGTCCATCGATCCTTGTTGATATTTGGAGTATTCCTTGTACCTTTGGGACAATTGCAAACGGGCTGGTTCTGCATCTCGGTTCAATTCTGATCCATTATTCTTTTTCTGGCCCGAAAAGAATAATCATTTGTACGGGTGACCAAACGAATGTGTACTTTTAATTGAACATGTCCATCTTGCTCAGAATTTCATCCTCTTAGCAACCATGAAAAGAAATAGGACCTCTTTACGTGTAAAATTGAAGATATAGCATCCGATAGTCTTTAAGGCCTTGAAAATATAAAACCTGGAAAAAGAGAATAAAACCCAAGGTAGCTCCATTCTAAATATGTAAAATGCATGTTTTACTACCCTAGATTTCACACATAAATGTGCTCATCACTATCACAAAAATGTTGAGTTTAGTATATTTCTACTTTAGGCTCATAACCAATGAGGTACGATGATCCCATCGTGTTTAAAATCATCATAGGAGGTTCTTGATAAATTTGGGCCCTATCGAAACCCAAACTGTCGGATTGGTAGGTTAACCGGCTGGCCAGGCACCCGTCAGTCCTTGCCCACAGCTCGACCTAGGGGTTCTATCAAGAACGGCAGGCCAAGAGTGACAGGCCAGGTGCCCACCGGTCCTCGACCACCACTAGACCCAAGGGCTCTGTCAGGAGCGGCGGGCCAGGTGCCCACCGGTCCTTGCCTGCTGGTTAAGCCAGAAACCCAACCAGGACAGGCGGGCTCTGGATTGGTGGATCCAACCACTTCCCAAGTCACCCACCAGTCAGAATCGGGATTTTGCTGTTCACTTCCATTCTTCATCCCACCTTAGGGAAACCCTAAGGGGTCAATTCGACCACATTTCCCACACATCTAAGTTCCCATATTGTGATTCTAACCTAGATCTAGGGTCAACCCAAAGTTTTAAGTACGGATCTTACCTCTTTGTTCAAGAACACCTTTAAAACCCCAAATCCCTTCTTCAACTCAAGAAATCACCAAATGCTTTTCATATCTTGTGATTTCTTCCTTTAAAACCTTTAAAATAAACATGTGGGTCTTTCATTAACAGATTCATACTCTCAAGTGGGATTAACAAGATCTAAAGGATTTCTACTTGAGTCATAGGGTTTTACTTAGGGTTTCTTGAGGGTTTAAGAAATATGGGTTTCACTCACCTCAAAATGTTGATCTTAAGACGATGATCACTTTTTTTATGCCAGAATTGAAAGATCTAACTTCGGTGTCGCACTACGAGCATCTCTTCCTCTTTTCTTCCCTCTTCTTCCCTTTTCTTTCCTTCTCTTTCTTTCTTTTCTCTCTCTTCTTTACTCTTCTCACCCACCTTCTAAAGCAATAAATGAGGAAATAGAAAAATCATAATGCTATTTATACCTGGATCAAAATATCTAATGACCAGACTGGTAGGTCACACTGGTGAGTCCGACCCACCTATGACCACTCACTAGTCACTAGTCAGCCAAAACTTAGCCAAACAATTGGTATTTTGACAAAACTCAATTCCTGACATGTACTTCACTCCCGGTATATGATTTAAAATATGTACTTGCCATAAAATATGGCTACGTACCTTTATTACCCGTACATGCAAGTGCACGGCTTGGGCACGCAAACTTCACTAGGCATTGGATCAAACTCGTCTGGCCAACCCGATTTTAGAGTCACCTTTACCATCATGTTCCATAGGGTACCCATCTCAGCTCATTCAGGTTCAAATCCTGCACGACCAAACCGAACCAACCGGGTAAATGAACTGGGTTTAGAAAGTAGGGTATCACAAGAATGGTTGGTCCATGCCCGTAAGACAGTGAGACCCACATCAATTTAATGCAATTTTTCTACAGACGGTACCACTGGTAGATGGCACCAGCTGGCCAATGGGTAGGTAGATGACCTACCGATGGCCTCACTTATGCCCACCAAATAGTCATTTGCCCTAGGTCCTTAAATCAAATAGGTTCATGGCCTTGGGAACCCATAGTAGGCCCATTTCATACCATCACTTGGTTTCATATATGTGTACACTTCACTGGCCAAGTAAGCAGCCCAACTATCCTCAGAGCACTGTTATGACCTGGCACCCGAGGAATACAGTTGTGTTTTGATACAGGATTTCACAAATACTTAGATTTATCTACACAATTATGAATGTTAGTTGTCCCTTGTTTCTTCCTGCCAACTTTACAATTCCTGTTGTGATTGAATGAAATCAACCAAAGAAGTTTATACATCAACTCCATTTATATCAAAAGAAGAAGCCCCAAGGAACAATTATATCAGTTTGTTCACTGAATTCCTTTCAAAACTTTAATCTTATTTAATGAAGAAAAAAAAATTACTCTGGAAACAGTTCAATAGTGTAAACAACCTCCAAAGTGGAGAAATTGATATAAGAGAGAAATCCCAACAGACACACTAACAATTATGCAGTTATGCTAATCTTTGGAACAAAAGGCAAAGAAATGTCGGTCATGCATCAGTTGCATTACATCAGAATGGGGATCCCTACCACAACCACTGTTACATATTCAGAACAGGTGAGAGTAAAATGCCACAAATAATTCGTCATTGAAATTGTACAATACATACCTCAATTGAAAAAGGCCATCTAACGTAAATCTTTCAATAATAAATATGTTGGTTCAATCATCAAATCTCCAACACATTTGAACCGTAAGAAAATAAACCAAAATGGAATCTACTAGGCCACATCGCCAATACCAACATATCACGATCAAAGTTTCTAAAATTTTGGGGTATTACAGTGAAACAATAGCCATTAGCCTCGTAACTCTACTTGACCACCGTAAGAAAGAGAAAAATGAGAGGTACATACATGTACTTAACAAACGATAAAGCTCATTGATTCTCATGCTAGTGTACTATAGTTGAACCTTAGAACCTAACTACCATAGTGTAATAATAGCGAATGGAGAGTTACACCATCCATTCCCTGCTCTTATTCTCGAGGGAATCTTTCTTTTTATGTCTTTTTCCACTTATTTCCTCTCATATTTTTGCCTTGTAGGGTGATGAAATGATGACAATGAATTATCATTTTATACACAAAGATACATGAAATGATAACAATGAACTATCATTTTATGTATGAAAACACATGAAATGGTGAGTTGAAATGAAATGATGAAACCTATATCATGTTATCATATGCAATAATGAAATAAACTAATATTTTATATCACCACATGAAATGATGAAATGAATTCTTATTCTATGTGTTTTTGGTCCAAAGACAAAATTCTTAATGATAGTTGGTTGTATTCATCGATTTTCGCAATAATTGCATATTACACATCAGGGTTAACTGCATTTTATATGTATCAGATATATTTAACTACTTTTGAGGACATTTAAATGATTTTCAAAGTACAGTGGCAAAAAAAAAAATAGCTTGTTCTGTTCAATATCTATATGGGGCAAAGAAGAAACAAGAATGATTAAAAAAATTTCGTTTATCATTAATAAACATACAATAATACATGGAATGATAAAATTGTTATTTTATGTGACGGATACATAAAAAAATGCATGCAAAGATGGGATCTACATAATGTCAGCAAAAATGAAATTGTTATATGTTCATCGTATGATGACAACAAATAATAACGATGAAATTTCCAATAATTACCCCGACTCAGTGGCAAAGACTTGGCTTTTTTCTCACTTTCTTGGAGCAATCAAAGTTTCTGGTATTTGGGCAGAAAATTGGATAGGGTATTCACACTATAGTTTAAAATGGATTTTGGCTCTAGAAATTTGGGCAGCACTTCCACACTGTGTCCCCATAACAGAAACCGACTATAGGAATTTGGTCAAGGCTTCCATGCTATGTTACAAAAACAGATATGGATTACAAAAATTTAGGCAATGCTTCAGCGCTAAGTTGGAAAAGCAGAAACTAACTATGAAAGTTTGAACAGGCTTCCGCACTATGTTATGGAAACATAAACTATCTACGAAAATTTGAATAGGATTTTTGCACTAACCTGAAATGGATGGCACTGGCTTTAAAAATTAAGGCAAGGGTTCCACCCTAGAACTTCAGACCAAGCATTAGAGCTTCATATGTTGGCCCTAGAAAATTCCAGGACTTCTACATCTATTTCTCATCTCCTTCTCTCTCTATTTTTTCTCTTTGGCAAGGATTTAGAGCAGGGGTTTCTTTCTCAAAGTGAAGTCGATTCTCCTTTATGGTGACCCTCGGTCACTATTTATAAAATGCACAAAGATATCCATGGAACTCTTACAAGGAGATAGTAAGCTTACCATCTCTGTGAAAGAAAATTTCCACCACTAATTATCCGTGGAAGCTTATGGGGAGCTTACCATCTCCGTGTAAGGTTCCTTATAGGGAGATTCCATGGAAGCCTTATAGCTTGGGGGGCTAAGTGTGGCTGCATTCTACAGGTTGGATTGAGGGCAAGTTCTAATTGGCTAGGAGGGTTTAGGTTTGGTTCAAGTTGGTTCAAGTTGGATTGGTCTAGTTTGTTCGGGTTGATTTGGGTTGGGTTGGCTTTCTTTGGTTTGGTTTGGGTAGATTTAGGTTTTATAGGATTCAAGGTTTGGGAAGACATTGCGGTGCACCCAATCATCCAATCTTTGCACACAAAATATCAATAGGGTCATATTTCCGAATGCTATTCATTGATACAGGAATTGAACACATGCTAGGCTCGATTATCACATTTTGGTGAAAGACGTCAACGACCACTTGCAGTCACCTTCCCCACATCATTAAATAGTATCGAATTGGATCCCCGACTTCTTTTATGCTTAGCCATATTCCATGAACTCACACACAGTGAGTTAAGCTAGGGTATTTGGGATTGACAGAGATGGACTAGGTTTATGCCAGAAATCTGATTCCTCAGCGAAGAAGAGCATACTTGCCTTGCCTTAGTTCGTAAATCATCCTTGTCAAGGGAGGACAAAATTAGGTGTCTACATATAGAATACAAGTATAGAATCAACCCAACGCAAGTTATTATTATTCACATATGGTTTGTTTGAAGGCATATGGTCCTCCATGATCACCTCTAAGCGGAAGGAAGCAAACCCTGTTTTTATGCACGACGTTCCTTTAGTTTAGTTGCATGTTCACCCTAAGACTTTCTAATCGAATGCAACAATCAACAAATCTACACTTTATAACTAAGAAATGAAATCGAATTCAATCGACAAATTCAACAATGACAATTGTGCAATGAGTAACGAAATCTACATTTTGTAATCAAGAAATTCCATGATGAATTGTTATGCGTGTACCCGCTTGGTTGAGTGCTTCGGTTCGGCCCAAAACATGTGCAAACATTGTGCTCCATGTGTCCTGAAACTATACTGTTTTGTGAAACCATTTCATTGTGATTCCTGGATAGGCTAATACAGTCCATGATAACACCATCCTTGTTTTGTTTGATCCAATTTTCCCCTTGAGTTACCCACCATTGTCATTGGCCTACAGTACAAAACTTTCCCAAGTTTGGATCAGCTCGGTTGGACATTCATTTCTTAAAATCCATTTCGTAACTCTTACCATATTTTAGCTTGTTCATTATGTTGAGAGAATTTCATATGAACCACCTTATTATAGGATATTCATCATCTAGAGGAAATTAATAGGATCCAAGTTTCCTTTATTTCGCAAAACCAATTCATTATTATTCCTGCCCTATTTCCATTTCTGATTTCTTCTAATAAAAAGAAACTTCACCTGAACAAGAAATCTCTCTTCTTAAAACGCTTATCTGGTATTATGACAATAAGATTCACATCTAATATTCTTGTGGTGCAAACTTACACTAAGCAGGCCGGAGATAAAGAACGAAAGATTGCAGATGCAGAGAGGCGAAGTGAAGCTCAACAGGCAAGTCAGCCCTATAGAGTCAGCTCATTAGAACTCAAGTCCTAATGCTTGACTGAAACCATTCCTACAGCACTTCGGGTGTCTAGGCCCTCAGCCAGGACGCATTGAGGTTGTTATGAGACCGGCTGGGGGCTAAAGAAGCCTATTTCATAGACAAGGATGAGGTTGGCCTTTGCAATAAGGACCCAAAACTTTACTCGGAAATATCAACAAAGTGAAGTCTTTGTTAAAGAACATACACGTCTTTATAGATCAGTGTCAATTCCCTCCAATTGAAGGGGGTTTTCAAAGGGTGAGTTCCTTGATTCTTTTCGAAGCAAGCGAGGAAAGATCCATGGCCTGTACAGTCACAAGGATATACCATGCCTGGGTTTCATATATAAGAGAAGACTCCTCTACAATCACTCCTCTACTAGATCTTTCTTTGCCTATTACATTGACCATTTGGTACTTCTCTCCTTGAAATGGTAAATGAGATTTACCTTTTAAGTATTTTTAAGTAAATTCACCCCATTAGAACCATTGAAAGCAATATTTGTCTGGTCTGACTTAAAAATGTCAAATAAACATTTGAGTCATGTTCTTTGAAAATGTCATCTCATATTGGGGCTATGGTGCTTACCTGTTCCCCCGTCCAAAATGGCAGATTTTTGAACCGATAAGATAAACTTATTAACTTATAACATTGAGGCTCCTATCGTTGCTGGGTAAGGAATGTCTTGCATCCTCTAAGAACAAATTCAGCGAAAGGGTGATTTTCCTCCCAGATTTGCTTGGGTCATACACACTCTTGATTAATACATAAACATTGGGACAACACAATTTTAACAAACAATACAAACTTGATTAACAGGGAAAATGGAGGAAACTACAGATCCCTCTGCAACTTCTATCTGAACTTTTCTTTCGCTGAACAAATATAAATATGGGATACAAAATTTCAGGGTATTCACAGTAGCCAACATCCACGATGCTGGATGCACCTAAGATGCACAGTAAAGACAATAAAAGGGAACTAAATCTTTAATAAATAATATTTGATGGCCATAATGAAAAGTTAAAGAATTTGACGAATCTGAGGGAGGCTATATGGCATTCTTTGGTGGCCTGTGCAGCATGTTTGCTACGGAAATTTTTTTTTTTTTAATCAGGCAGCAGGATCCTTGACTCATCTACTTACAGATCCCTTCTCCCTGAAATCACACATAAATTAGATATCCAATCCAAAGAACAAGAAAATCGAGGGAAAATTACATTTAACATTTCACAATAAGGGAGCAAATTATTAATATGATAATAAAATAGATATTAAGCAAAGACTAAAGGTTCAATAAGCATGCCTCTTGGTTTTAAGAGGAGGTAAACTGGGCTCCCCTGCAGTTGACATGCAGCATCAGGATAAAGCTATCGATAATCTGCACCAACAGCTTCCCGTACGGACTTGAAACCATCTCTTTCTAGGCACTGTGCCAGCTCAGCCTGAGTAAAAGGAAAAATGAATACATCAATAAATACCAAGTAGTTGCTAAGCAGGTTAGAAAAACCTGCTGGAATTTCTCTTAATAGAATATGATCCCAAGTAGAATGCAGAACTGTCTTAATCTGTACCAAACAAGTCACTTTCAAGCCGTAAAGTCAAGATCAACCAATTGACAGGCTCCACTTAAGAGACCTCCAGCACTAAATCGAGTCATTCACGGATTCACCATAGGAAGACATGGTAGTATGGTACTTCAACTTAACTGGAAGCCCTGAACTCAGTTCCAACACATGATAATAACTTATCTCAGCAAAGTCCTACTTAACTTCTTGAACCCTGCTTCCTTTTTCTTTTATTTTAATTTTTTTTTCCACAACAAAATATTCACATTATTATGAATCAGCCGAGACCATAAACCTTCATTAGAATCACAGACTATTGGTAAACAAACTGAAGGAACCAGTAGATTGAGGATTATGTTATCTTTTGCTAATACAGTACCACACCTATCTAGCCCTGCACAGCTGGCAAGGAGTAATGCCTGAGAAATAATTCAGGCATACCTAAGTAAGAGTTTTGAGTCCACTTCATTAAGTAAAATCCATGGCTTTTTATATAACACATGCACTAACTCATATAAGTGATGTCAGAAGTATGCAACAAGTTTCAAAAACCATTTCTAAAGATTATCCTCATGAAGGGGTAAAAGAGAGAGCCTTAACCAGAAATGAAGGAAAGAGAACCATCGGCTACTCAGATGTCCTTTACCCGAAACAAGGTTTATAAGTGTGAAACAAGTCCGAGGAGCTGGGCATATGATCAGAGGCTCCAGAGTCGAGAAGCCAGGAAAGGGTATAACAACTACAACAACAACAACTCGACCTTTTCCCAACTGAACGCAATCGGCCACCTGGATCTGTCAAAGAAAGCCAGGAAAGGGTATCTTATTCTCAAACAATGGAAGCCTGAAGTTCGAGTCCTTTACTGATGCAGACTGGGCCGGTACTGTACCTTTCTTGGGGAAAATCTTGTCATGCATAAGTTTTGAGGACAAAGATTATCCTCTTTATCCTTGTTATAAAGAGGCAGGTAACTCTACCATCTATGGTAGAGAAAATATAAAAAATATCAAGTTTCATAAATTACCTTCAAAAAATGGTATAAGGTTAAACTCCCAGATAGGATGATCTTACTAATCCTATTAAAACTGTCAGCTGCTGAGTTAGTCGGTACAAAAAATAGGCTTACGAATGAGAGAAAGTTAAAAGGATTGGTTAAGCACAATCTAGATTTCACTATCTGTTTTGTGATTAGTGCTGGATCACCTGATATACTAGCAATAAACTGGATAGGCCAATCTAATCCAAATAAAGCTGGATGAGTTCCATCTTGTAATGATCCAATCCAGAATAGAAACCAAGCCAAATCTGCATTTTTTTTTATTTTTTAGGGAAATTTTTTATCACTCCCCTGAACTTACCCCCTATTTACTCGAACTCCCCTGTCAAAAGTTTCACCTCTGATTCGCCCAAAAAAGTGAACTTTTACCTCTCCTTCTCCCCTGCTATTTTAATTGGCTAAATTACCCCTCATTTTCACCTCATAACCGGTTTGCTTTCTTCCCTCTCTTCTTGATTTTGTTTCTTTATTCAGCAATAGTTTGTGTCCTTTTTTTTTTTTTTTTCTAAGCACAGTTGAAGGAACCATCCACCTCCTCTTCTGACTACGCCTAAACCCCACCCACCTCCACCCTCACCCTCCCCCTTCCCTTCCCTTCTACAAACACCCACAACCCTGCCCCACCCTTCCATGAGAGAGAGAGAGAGAGCTTTGTCGCTGTCCTTTAGCCAGATTCCTCCGCAGCTCATCCACGTAGAGTGCATCACCAGGGATAAGTGTAACGGCTTCACGTCAACGTTGGCATCAACCCTTCAAAATGTCGTATCACAGAACTCAAGCTTGACAAGAATTGCAAAGCCCTCCTCAATCATAAGGCCAAGGGTCGAGCAGCGGATAAGGCCAAGGGAAAGTTCACTGCCGAGGATGTCGCTGCACCCGCTCTTCAAGAGATCGATTAGGTTGCTCTGCTCGTGCTTCTTTTTTTTTAAGCTTTTGTTAAAGAGAATTCCTTCTCGATGATTTTTTCAAGAACTAATGTAATTGGTTTTTTAGCTTTTGAAATTTTGGAAAGATGGATGATTAGTTACATTTTCTACTTTCAGCGGATTTGACAATTGAGTAATTTCTTGCTGCGTTTTTGCTAATGTGGAGTATATATGGAATGATTTTAAATTGTTGGCATTAAAAATAAAAAAACAAAAACCTTAATTCAAGGCAGTAACTCAAATACTGCATATTCTGCACATCATCTGGCTCACAACATACAAGAGATCACAACTACCAGGTGGAAATAAAGAAATCACAAGGGTGGGTGAGGGTGGACAGTGAGGGGAGAGGTGAGGCAGAATTTGCAGCCTTTCAATCATGGTGGGTGGGGGTGGTCGCGGGTTGCGGCAGAGCGGGGGGTTGGGGAGCAGTTAGAAGAGAAGGTGAATGTTTATCTCCACAACTGCCTTCTATGAAGAAGAGGGAGAAATGGAGAAGATGAAATAAAATAAAATAAAGAAAATAAAATTAGGGAGAGAGAATAAAAAGTAACCGGTTAAGAGGTGAAATTGAGAGGTAAGTTTGCCATTTTAAAACAACAGGGGAGAAGGAGAGGCAAGAGTTCACTTTTTGGGGGAAATCAGAGGTGGAACTTTTGACAGGGGAATCAGAGTAAATAAGGGGTAAGTTTAGGGGAGTGAAAGAAATCCCCCCCCCCCTTTTTTTCTTTGGTGAACCAATAATTCATTACCAAAGATGAAGAGGAAGGAGGGAATGTACAAGCCCCGAGGGGAAAGAAAAGAAAAATAAAAAATATACAAGGCCAAACACAAACAAGTGGAGGAAGGGGGAGAAAAGATGGGAGGGGGGAGACCCCAAGACACAACAATAAATCTGTTCCTTGGGGAATCTCTACCAAGGTGGGGGAGAAGCATGAGGAGCTTAGGACTAACATCAAAGTAGATGGCTTTCCAAATCTTGCCAAAAGACCGGTAGTTGGGAGTCCGTCTACGAAGGTTCTGTTCCATCCAGATGTGGTTAAGGGTGACGTAGAAGGCAAGCTTTCCAGCAGTGTCACAAATACAAGATCCAGCAAAAAGTCATGTCAATCCAAATCCATTCTCTTTGCAGAGAGAGGATAATTCTCCTGCCAGGCCAACAAGAATTGAGAACTCTCTTCCAAATGGAGGAAGAAAAGGTAATCAAAGTTTTTGATTCCATTCAAAAAGGACAGCAAGAGGGAGAAACCTGAATGTGCCAGTAGAAAAAATAGGATTGGCTAAAGAGGCAGTTGGAGAGGGCTCTCCAAGCCGCAAAACTGTGGTGGAGAATGTGCCCAGTAAACCAAACAATCTTACACAAAGGGGGGAGAGGATTATGGGAACGAATAAAATCCCAAACTGCGGAGGATCTGAAGGTGCTAATAGGCAAAGGAGACCAGATGACTTGATCACCTCTGCCTCAATGACCCGGAGGAAGGGGGCGGAGAGGACCAGATGTCTAAAATAGCAGGGGTAGAAAGAGAAGGAGACCAAACCTCATTGGAGATGGAGGCAACAGGGGAGTCTATCCAATCCAAAGGAATAGAAAAATCTAGGCCCATTAATAAGAGGACACCAGAGGGATGCTAACTGTCAAGCCAATGAGAGGAAGATCGACCATCAAAGATAGAAGTGCGGATGGCAAGGATGGCTGTCAAACGAAGATTGAGAATATTATGCCAAACCCAAGAAGCATCGGAAATAGCGGAAACAGTCCAGATGGAGCCTTTTAAGGAGAGGGAAGAGTAGACCTAGGAGACCCAGATGTTGTAATGCTTTGAAACAAGCTTCCAAATAAGCTTAAGGATACCCGTAGTGTTGAATTATGGATTCTCCGTGTGCCAAGCCCCCCTCCTTTTAACGGAAGATAGACGGAAGACTAGCTGAAGGGATGGATTCCTCTAACTGAGTCAACCCCTTTTCAGAGGAAGGTACACAAGGGATTTCGTAGCTTTGATGGTGGACTGGGGAAGCCAAAAAACTATATACCAGTAGATATAGCAAGATTGAAGGACGGATTTGATGAGCACTAGACAACTGACATAGGAGAGGAGTTTGCCTTTCCAGAGCTGGTGTCTTTTGCAGATGAAATCAAGTATAGGGGTTCATTGGTGTGCAATGAGCTTGGCTGAAATGAGAGGAAGACCTAGGTACTTGACAGGAAGACAGCCCAGGGAGAAGCCGAGGATACCAAGAAGGGGTGGCTTTTAGAGAATCGGAAACCCTACTAGGAAGAGATGGGATTTGAGGAGGTCGATTCGAAGGCCAGATAGCCTTTCAAAGAGACGAAGGGAAGAAAGAATAGACTAGAAGGAAAGAGGATCAGCTTTGGAGAAGATCACAAGTCGTTTGCAAAGGCAAGATGGGTGAGCTTGAGGGGTTAGCATTTGGGGACAGAGGAGACGAGATGTAGGTCGGTGGAAGATTGGATGGATCGAGAGAGAATTTCCAGGGCTAGGGAGAGAGGAAGAGGGAGATGGGGCACCCTTGACGGATACCAACAAATGAGGGGAAGAACCCAGTAAGGCTGCCATTGACCAGGAAAGAGAAGCAGGGGGAAGAGATATAGAAATGGATCTAGTTGATGAAGATGGGAGGGAAAGATATATCATGGAAGACTTTGGTTAATGGAGTCAAAAGCTTTGTGAATATCAATCTTAAGAAGGGCAGCAGGAGAGTGGGATATTCTATCATAACCTCTAACAATATCCCGACAATGAATGATGTTGTCCGCAATGCTTCTACCTACAATGAAGGTAGATTGGTTGGGGCTAACAAGAGAATCAATGAGTTGGATCCTGTTGGAAAGGCTCTTAGCGATGAATTTGTAGAGGAGATTTCTGAGGGAGATTGGCCTGAAGTCCACCATGGAGGCGGCTTCCCCTTTCTTGGGAATAAGGCACAAGAAAATGGGGTTTATCCCATGGAACTGGGAGGGAGAGAAGAATAAGCTACGAATAGCTTCAAAAAGATCTTGCCTGATGATGTCCAAACAAGTGTAAAACCCCAAGGTCATATCTGCATTATTTTGGGACTCTAGCAGAAAATTTTGAAAATGTTTGGCTGGTTGAAAAATGATTATGCTCCTTTAGAAGGATTACAAAAATAAACAGAAATAATAGCAGATATTGTGTTAAACAAAGTGGACTAGAGAAAATTCATTGAGCCAGCCCATGAGTAAGAATTGGGAGTTGAATTTTAAGACACTGAAAAATCTAGTCTCTCAAACCAGCCAATATTATTTGTCAATTTCCAAGGCACCCATGGTACAAAGAAGAGCAGGGAACAAATCCAAAAGGTTTTTTCTTCTAGAATTCTAGGGAGGGAAGGAAAGTGGACATAGATATCAAGGCGACGCTAAGGCGCTGGTAAGGTGGAACCTAGGCGTTGAGGCAGCTCACAGGGTCTAAGGCAGTAGGGCACCTTAGAGACAACACATAATGCAGTCGTCTTATGTGGTAAGGCGCTATAAGGCGACACCTTTTACCCAAGGCGGTTGTTGCCTTATGTGCATTTTAGAATTTATAATTTTTTAAAACTAATTTCGATAGAATCCAAATATCAATTTGTGATTGGCAGGTGTATGGCCTTGAATGCACTTGAGGTGCATGGGATCAAGGCTACTAACAACTCAAGTACTCAACCCAAAAAAACAAAACACGATTCACTCACAATGGGTTTTGAGTCAAGGGTTTACAAGGAACTGAAGAAGAACCAGGCGACCTTCCTCCTTCGATCTTACTTCGACGGTGACTGTTCTTCTCTGGCAGCGATGAGGGTTACTCCGGCGAACCGTACCCCCTCTACAAGTACGTTTTTGGTATTTTATTTCTTCTGTTCTTCAGTTCTTCACTCTTCTTCAACCTACGGTGAACTCTGTACATGTCTTTCTTTTTTTCTTCTTCTTTCTTTCTTCTCCCTTCTTTATTCTTCTGTTCTTCAAACAAAGTACCTGTTTTTTTTTTCTTCTGTTCTACATACGGCACATTTTTTTCTTCTTCTATTCTTCAGTTCTTCACTCTTCTTCAACCTATGGTGAACTCTATACCTGTCTTTTTTTTTCTTCTTTCTTCTTCATTTCTTCTGTCATTCTTGTGGTTCTATTTTAAATTCAATCTGCTGTTTTGGTTTGATTCTTAATATTAGTGAAGACTAAATACCTATGATGCAGATAAGTCACCTAATGGGCTTATTTTATTACAAATAAACCTTAGGCTGGGCAATGTATGTGTTGGGCCTTTAATCCTATGGATTTTCTTTGTAATGAGCCACTTTAATGGCCCTCAAATATGGGTAGAAAGTAGATAAACGGGATTTAATTCTTTAGTTTAGTTAGAGTCCTATTTTGAGTCTATTTCCTTTGTTATTGCAGTTTTCTATCAGTTTAGGTTTCCCAATTAGTTAAGAATTGGGTTAGGGCTTTCCTTTTAGTGTTTGAGTCAGTTTTTAGTCTTCTATATAAGTTTGTAAGAGGCTACAACATTGAACACGAATTTGATTGAATGAAAAAAAATAAAAAAGCTTTATGCTGGAAAAACTGTGAGATGCAGTGTTGTGAAAGACAGCTTGGGTGAGATGCCCTAGGGAAGAGTGAGATACACGACCCAACCTATTCCCCTACCCCATTCTTCCCTTCATTCTCTTATTTCTGTTTTGTTCATACTATCTGTCATACTATCTGAATTTTATTGAATTTACTAAAGATCCTACTTGGGATTGGATCACTTGTGAACCAATCTTATATTATTTGATATCAGAGCTATGGCTGAAGAAAGCTCCAACCAATACTCACTAGAGGATGTGATGAAATCCCTCCAACGACTGAACACAGGGATGGATACTATCGACTTAAAGTTCGAAGAATTGAAGGAAGCTACTACTGCCCAAGCTAATGCTCAACCACGTTAGTTAGGTGTACTTTGACAACTACAACTTGATAGAGATGCAACGGCTTCAATATGTTTGTCCCAGATAAGTGATTGTGTTTGAATACAATGGAGAGTCTGTGAAATGCAACTTCAAGCTCAAGGGCATAAGCGTAGAACTTGGGACGAGATGTAGTACCAGTTGGCAGGCATGTACCTATCTAAGCAAGAATGAAGAATGTACTTCCCTCCACCAGATTTCCAAAAGCCACCCACAATTGACAAGAACATGAAGGAATCATCGGCCTCTATTGCACAACGCATTGCAAAGGAACAACAAGAGAAGACACCTCCCATCAATGAATCAGAGTCAGAAGTTGAGGTTAGTATTGGTGAAAATCCAACCACTCCTATTGTTGAGGGAGAGGTAATTATTGATGTTCCTATCAAAGAGACTAATGTAGATGAAGCATAGTTATTAAGGCGCTAGTAAGGCGCTAATGCGGTTGAGAGAGGTTAAGGCAGTAAGCCGCTTTATGTTGGGTATGAAAGGCGATAGCCTTATGCTATAAGGCGCTATAAGGTAGCTAAAGCAACGCCTTATGACGCCTTATGGCAAAGGCGACCGCCTTATGGCCTTTTTTAGAAAAGATTTGTTTTTACAACTGATTTATGAATATTCCAAAATAGACTTCATGATTGGAAGGTGCATAATGTTAGATGCACATGAGATACACTGAATCAAACTCTAATGACTTAAAACTCTACCAAAAAAACATGATATTCACTCAAAACCCCAAATCGCTCCACAGTCGACGGTGAAGGACTCTAGCGGTCCCTCCTCCTTCGATTCTTCTCCGGCAGCCTCCGGCGAAGGTTCCTTCCCCTCTCCAGGTACATTGTTGTTTATTTTTTTATTTTTCTGTTTTTTCTCTTCTTTGTGAGATTTTTTCTCTTCTTTCTTCTCCCTTCTTCTTCCTTCTTCTTTCATCTGTTCATCTGTTCATCATAGTCTTACGACTCTCAAGCCTTAACTCTTAACAGTTTTCTTTTTCTTACCTACGGTGAGACCGTGAGAGTCATAAGACTCTTTGCTGACTGTTGACGCTGTGTGTTTCTCTTTCCTCTTGCGTCAGCTATGTGTTTCTCATACTTGTTCACTTTATTGATTTGTTTTCTTGATGAATATCTTGCATTTGTATGAAATATGAACCTTTAATATCTATTTAGCATATTAGTAATAGGATTCAACTAAGATTTGAGTCAAGTCGAATGTTTTATAAAAAAATTACACAGGAATGCTTTAATCAATAAGGCGACGCTTTATGCCTGCCTTATTGATAAGGCGCTCTAAAAGACCCTTAAACGCCTCCGTCACTTTACCGCCTTAATAACTATGGGATGAAGTCGAAAGTAAAATAGACACAATTGTGGACAAGGAGATCGAACCTAAGGAGAATGGTGCTTCAACATATGTGATGACTGTGAACAACTAAGAGGAAGATCCCAAGGAGCTTGAGATTGAAATTGTGGAGGTCAAGAACACAGTGGTTGAAGGCGTTCAAGTGAATGATCCCAAGGATATATTTAAGGTTGTCGAAGTTGAGCATGTTGAGTTCGTCATCCAATTAAAGTATCTTGAAGATCATGTTCCTCACATTCTAGACATCCTTATTATCAAAGAGCTACTTGAATTTTTCTACGGCTTGACGAGGGACGTGCACCATGCTATAATCACCCTCACACTACAAAATTCGAAGACGAATTGATGCAGATAAGTCTCTTAAAGGGGCTTATTTTATTGCAAATAAGCCTTAGGTTGGGTTATATATGTGTTGGGTCTTTGATCCCATGGGTTTTTTTCATAATGGGCCTAGAATATGGGTAGAAAGTAGGAAAAAGGGATTTAATTCATTAGTTTAGTTAGAGTCCTGTTTTGAGTCTATTTCCTTTGTTATTTCAATTTTCTAGTCAGTTTAGGTTTCTCCTTTTTAGTGTTTGAGAAAGTTTTGAGTCTTCTATATAAGTTTGTAAGGGGCTACAACATTAAACACGAATTTGATTAAATGAAAAAAAAAAAAAAAGCTTTGTGCTGGAAAACTATGAGATGCAATGTTGTGAGAGACAACTTGGGTGAGAGGCCTTAGGGAAGAGTGAGATACTCGACCCAACCTATTCCCCTACCCCATTCTTCCTTTCATTCTCTTATTTCTGTTTTGTTTATACTATCTGTCATACTATCTGAATTTTATTGAATTTACTAAAGATCCTACCTGGGATTAGATCACTTGTGAACCAATCTTACATTAACCTAAAGCTAGTGTTAAGAGCCAATTATTGCATAAATATAAGGCTATTGATTTAAAGAAAATTTAGCTTTCTGTATAATACGAAGCTACTGATTTTTTTTTTTTGAAATTATATTATTGTTTGTCATGTTCTTTGGAAAACCAAATTGGATGAATACGCTTATAGCCTTAGATACAGCTCTTTATTATTGCCTAATGCCATCCATTTATTTGGAAAACCAGATTGGCTTATGTATTATTGCATTGGTATGAAGTATGAACATTTAATCTTTATTTAGCATATGAGTAGTAGGATTCAACTAGGATTTGAGTCAAATAGAATGGATACATAAAAAAAAACAAGACATGAACGCTTTATTCAATAAAGCGATGCCTTATGGCCGCCCTATCGCCAAAGCGCTCCGAAAGACCCTCAAAACAGCTCGGTCGCCTCACCGCCTTAATGACCTTGATCCATTGAATATGGCCATCCCACCTCAAACAACTTTCTCCAAGCCTGTCATGAATCGGGATAACTCCCAAATCAGCTCTAATATAGTCATTCCTTACTTTATCCTTCCTAGTTTTTTCGCAAATCTATCTCAATGTCTTCATCTCCATTACCCTTTGTTATCTATGTTATGCTTTTTAATTGCCCAACATTCCGCCCCATGCATCATAGCTGATCTTATGAATGTCCTATAGAATTTTCCTTCAATCTTTACAAAAATACATCAGTCATGCTTTTTCCCAAAATCCATTCTAAAAGTTGCCTTCAAATCACTGTTGACCAATCAAAAGGGTTTTGGTTCCAAAAGTTTATTTTAGGTTTAGTCAATATTCTCAGACAAAGCATATATGAGCAATCTAAGGGAAATTTGGGGTGGGGGATTTGGTTTAAAAATGAAGGCATGTTTGGTGAGTCGGCCTTAATGGGCACTATAACCAAAGGGGGACGAAAGAGAAGAAAATGGAACTTCGGCGAGTTACGAATCACAGAAGAAGGTTGGAGGAGGACAGGAGGATCAAGATGAGGATCAAAGGAAGATAAACTCTTCAAACACCACTATTTCCACAATCATCAACTAAAGCACTGGAAAACAAACAAAACTATGCTTCCTACTTTGTTTTCAAATGTGTATCCTACAACAAGAATATCCTACATTCTTTTATTTGTGTTCATAGCTTATCTTGCTTGTAAATCTTCCGCAATAGTGAGAGAGATCTTGTTCCCACAACAGTCATTACAGATGGGGCCTTAATATCCAGAATGAAGTACTCAGTTAGAAAAGCAGCTTCTAGAAATGAGGTTCCGGCCACAGGAAGTTGTAGACACTTGATGCGGATCCCAAAAGTCGGAATCGGATCGCTTATGGGCCCACAATTAACAACTAAACCAGTTTTCAAAGGAGTAGGGGCATTCTTGTAAATTTCAACAACTCTAGCACTTCAAAGAGAGGGAATTAGATAATAGGGTCAAACTAGAATACAAAATTAGACAAGGAGGGGTTTTTTGGAATTACAAAGAGTAGGGGAATAATATCACAACTATAGAAAATAGGGGTTTAGTTGTAATAAAAGGGACTAATTCTTTTAAAGCAAAAGAAGAACCTGTTTTCTTCTTCCCGATAGAAACCAGGGCAGGGCGGTAGACCAGCAAGCTCCGGCAGGGAGAGTTCCACCAATTCTCATCGGCTGGACTTGAAATTGCAGGTGAAGGGTCGCCTCAGCAGTCCCTACCTAACCCAGTTGAGATTGGCTTCAAATAGTGAAGGAGAGGACTGATCGAAGGACCTGCAACTGCATCTAGCGCAACGGCATAGAACCAGGTCTGAACCTGGGTTCGATATTCTTAGTAGAAAGACCTGTTGAGGCTAAGATTCTAGGGATGAGGTTGTCCAAGGAAGAGCTTCCTTCGCTCCAGTTCTCAAGCCAAACGGAGTGCTTCTGAGAGATCGATCAAGTCTTCTGCAACCCAGTGAAATAACAGCAGCAGGGAAAAGAAAGAACAGCGTATGATATGGAAGTGGAAGGGAATAGAAGAGAAGAGAAAAGGTTACAACATTTCAGAGAGGAGGAAGAGGGAATCGGCAGCCATGGTTTACACCCAAAATATTCTTCAATTTCATTCAGTTCTTCAAATCTGAATTCTCTTCCATTACATGGCAATATAAAGAGAGCATAAAATTGGAAGTCAATTAAAATGGAAACTAACCTATTTAGCAACTGAAATAAATAAACAATATAAAGAGAAAGCATAAAATTGGAAGTCAATTAATATCCCTACTAAACTTAACCACACCCTACACTAATAATTAAAAGAAACAAATCAAATAACTAAATTATTCCCAAAATTCCCAAGCCTAACTGCATCAACACTACACTTTGACACCTTGGGGGGACCCTCGTGGAGATGATGATTAGAGCCCGCTGAACTCCCGTGGCAATCGTGTGCAAAATGACCAGTTTACCCCTAGCATAACCTCGACATCTGAACCTTCCCAAGTAGAGCCAAAACTCATAGGATAGCCTTGTTTAGCTATTTTAAGCCCACACGTAAAATTTCATTCAAATCCAACACCATTTGACTCACAATCAATGCAAAAGGCCATTACCCCTATTGATGTAGATCAATCTTGCACAAGGAAGGGGCTGCTGCATCCATCGAACCAAGTCCAATGTTGGACCAGCGAGCCCCCACCTTGGTCCCATCTAACCAGCCCAAAAGGAAAGTGTAAAACACTGTTCACGATTTATTGTTCACATGAACAGTAACTCCTGATTTTGTTGAATAATGATTTTCTAAAAGCAGCCAGCTGTCCCTTATTGTTGACAAAAGAAGATTCAAGAAGTGGAGTCAAGCTGTCCAACGAACTACAGCATATAGTCAAGATTTAGTTTCCTATCTTATTGTGTCAAGTTATTTCCCTTTTTTGTCTTTAGTTAGTTTCCTATTTTGTTAGTCATGCAGTTTCTATTTGGTAACTTAGGTTAGTTTCCTTCTTGTCAATGGTTTGTTAGTTTCTAATTTGGTTAAAACTTGGTTAGCAAGTTAGACACAAATTTGAAAGTCTTATTTCAGTCCATCAGGTTCCTTTTCTGTTATTTTTTTATGTCCAAGTTTTGCAAGTCTATTTAAAGCCCATTAATCATAATGAAAGATAGATTGAAGTTTATGAACTGGAGTGTCTACTCACGGATGAGATAGCTGTTAACTGAGAGGGTGAAATGCACAAAACTTGAGGGGTGAGATGCCCATAACCCAATCTTCTCCTTCCCCCTTCTCAACCCATCCATCAATTCCTTTTCTGTTTTCCTATTTTTTCTTTGTTCTATTGTTGAGAGAGAGTGATTGAGAGTTGTTTGAGTCTACTTGAAGAACAAAAACACATCTATAAAGCCAGCCTGAAGATCAGCCAAGTACAGGGATCAAAACTCAGCTTTGTCAGGGTGTTGAGGGTGGATCGACCAAGGCCAGATCTCCTCCACCTGAACTCTGATCAACCAGGCCTTTTGAGGCTTTGTTCCAGTCTCCAATAAGACCCTTCGAACCAAACTTGGTGACCATCTAAGCCCTCTAGCTGCTGTTCCTGAAGATCACCCTTTCCTAATTAGGAACCTCTTCTCAGATCTCCCAAACCTGAGATCAGGTTACAAAACCCTTTGGATGGTTTGATTAGCACCACAACAGGAGCATTCCCTCAAAATTTGAGCTCCATCAGAGTCTCCTACAGTCAACCGCAGGCCCCCTACTATTTCAGCCAGATTTGAACTTGTGAGATCCTAAATGGGGTTGGGTAGTTTCTACCTAGCCTTACAACACCTACCATAACTCTAGTATTCAAACATGGAGGAGTGGTCTGATTCAGATTTAAGGAACTAAAAGAGCCTCTGAGCCAGGGGCAGACAAAAAATCTTTCCTAAATAAAATAACTCCTAAATAATTATAACATCCTACTGAACCCCAAAAAAAAAAAAACAATTACACCCGGTTCATCTCGGTTGAGATTATTAGAAGGGTCAACCCGGTTCAGCCATGATTCTGCATCAAATGCTCCAAAATTCCTAATCCCTAACCCACTCCTACAATGTAAAAAAGAAATGTTCTCCAGTCCACAAGTCCACAAGCTTACACTTAAACCTGTAACCCACTGCATTCCATAAAGATTTCGAGTCTAAAATTCAACCCAACTGGCATCCAAAATTAAAAAGGAAGACAGTAACACTTTGTGAGATATTGCTAAGCTTCTAAAAAGACCATAACAAGAATCTAAAGAATACCTCACTAAAAAACACAGGGTAATCTCAACTTCAAATCTAAACCCCTTCTCTGACCAGGGAAAAAAATTAATCCAGAAATTCAAATCAACATGGACATAAGCACTCTCTAAATCAATCTGGAAAATGACTTCCACTGTGACAGGCCAATTTGTAGTTAAGATTGTATGAGAGCTTAAAACTCCCAACTCAGCCAAATATATAAAGAGAGAAACATGTTCTCTAAAGGTAGAAATGCAAATTTATGTGGCTCTGTGTGTAACAAATACTTAAACCAATTTCTGGGTGTACCTTTATCTGGGGAATGAGTATAGGCCCTTCATAGGCAAAGGCTGTGTATAGCTGAACAAGCACTGCTCCTGCTCGTATCTTCTTGTATGCATCCTCACCGCTGGATCAAATGCATTTTAAACACATGCCAGTAATCAGATTTAAATACCAGACATCAACATCACAATCAACAGAAGATTGCATTGTCACCAAGAGACTGAAACTAACCTGCTAATACCCCCGCAACCAATAAGCGGGATCTTTCCCTGAAAAGGAGTTACACAAACATCAACCACGATTGTGAAGAATACACTAGAACGATTTGTTATAGTTTCTCCCGCCCATGAATTCAATAGATCAAATTATAGTTCGAAATTTCAGTAAAAACAGAAGAGGGGTCGACTCTGCAGGCATACCAGATTTTGACAATTTCAGTCAAATTGGTCATTTCGGAAAAATTTGAAGATTTTGCCCCCTTTACCTAAGAACTCCAGTGCTGGTAGAATACCTCAATTTTTTGGCAAAATCCTTTATTTTGTTACTGAATCAAGACTTGGTCAACTGTGGAGCATCCACAACCACATTTGGGTGGATTTAAAGCATCATTTGGCCAAAATTTCTCAAATTTCAAATTTCTACCTATAGGTCTATAGTGATGGACTTTGAGAGATTCTTCAGACTGAAGATGACATGGCTTCCATATATCATTAGGTCCAAAGCCAAACTACAACTTTAGTTCTTTTTTCCAATCTAATGGTTCAAACATATGTAAACATGCTTAATTATACGACCCTATTAATTGTCTATGATTAACACTTTTTTGACATTGGTGTACTATTAAGTGGCTTTTCTTCATTCTTAAAACATATTTTTCAATACTTTTATTAAATATTGTGTTTTATAGTACTAAATTATGTGTAGAATGGGTTGGGGCTAAATATTGTTGGCCCTTCACTTTGTAATAGCGGAAAACAAGTATGAGTTAGTTTGTGTAGAATAAGCTCCAGAGAATGCGCAGTGTAGAACAAAAAAATTTAAAAACAAGGGTGTGTCTGATTGTCACCTGTGGAGCCGAACTTGGAAGGTGTAACCTTACATCTTTTACCCCTACATTACTCTTTGGTTCCACATGGAGAAAAGTTGTAACAATGGGTTATTCTATCAATGGGTTCAGTGGTGTTATCCAAACGGACCCTTAAGTCCTTTAGGGTAAAAGGTTTTACTTTTATTATAAATATAGAGGGGCTTGTGTCAGTTTTAGGCACAAGGCACAATTTCCCCAATTCTTCATGGTATCAGAGCGGGTCAATCCCGAACCCTAAACCCCACTCCCCTTTCTTCTTCTCGCCCTAACCCTTACCACCGCCAACCGCAGCTGCTTCTCCCTCGCGAAGCCTCCACGCACCGCCCTCTCCTCTCTCACGCTGCCTCTCACGCAGCCACTGCACATTCTGTCGATCACCGCTGCCTCTCTCGCAGCATCCTATCGCCGCCGCCCTTATAGCCACCGATGCCTTCTCTTCTCTATTGTGCCTCTCCTGCACGATGCAATTGGGCGTGGGAAGAATAGTACTTTATTTATTTGTTTCCTTATTGTTAGAGTAGGGCATCAGTCAAGTTAGTTGAGAGTTTCTATTTTTATTTAGATTTCAGTTTCTAATTTAGGATGGCTACCAATGTTAAACTTTTCTCCCCCTTTATATTGATGTAACTCGACCGAGATTTCAGTTTTGAAATTGAAACCAGATCAACATATAGAACTGAAACCCTAACTTCCGCCAGGTCCAGCTTTAGAGATTTGTCTCAGGCTTAATATTTCATAATCTGGATGGGGTATTGGTTGGTTTTCGGAGTCTAAGGGGTAGCAACTTCAATCTGAGTTTCCATCTTGGTTGTGGTTCTTACGAGAAGGGCATCCCAACTGAAATCGAACCAGTTTGCCTAATGGTCCTGTTCTATTGCGAGGTTGAGGGCGACCAGGTCTGGGAAACTTCACGAGGTCAGATATTCTGTTATTTTTCACAAAGCCCCCTGCTTTCTGAATTTTTGTTTCTGGATTATCCTCAGTCTGAATTTAATTTCCAGAACCACCCTTTTCTCCTAATTTTAATTCTTGTTTCGTCCCTAGTCACTTATTTCACTCCAAAGGGGTTCCAATATGCCATAAAAATTATTAGATTGCCAATGATTTGTTTAAGATTGATTTAATTTCTCTTTTGTGGGCCCATAAGCGATCCGAATCCGGTTTTTCTCTCGCGCCCTCTCCTCTCTCTCGTGCCCTCTCCCACAGCCCTCTCTTCTCTCTCTCTCTCATTGTTGCCTCCTTTCCTCACCGCCACTGCTACCTTCCTCTCCTCTCCCTTGTGCGCTAATCCCTAACCCTATGCACACCCCTAAACCCTAACCCTCACCCTACACCTCACTGCCTCTCTCCCTTGTCTCTCAAGGCATCCTCTTTTGCCCTTTTTAGGGTCTCTCCCTCAGTGGTGAGTTTCTTCCCACTAGGGGCCCTTTTTTGGGACTCGTTCTTGACCATATCTGTATGACGGATTAAATCTAGACGTTTGAAAACCCAGATCCTTATGCACAGGTAGATCTGGACGATTCCGATTACTTGTCATTACAATAGGGATCAGCAACTATGGTGTCTGAAGACTTTGGGACATTAGTTCTCCAGGATGGTGGAAATCGTGGTTCTAATGGCGATTACCCTACCTTTCCTGCTAGCTCCATCAAGTTGGACGGGAGCAACTATCTGATATGATCCCGCTCCTATTGCCTGTCTATTGTTGGCCGTGGATACGCCAGATATATTATAGGTACTATTGCTCCCTACTATTTCCGGTGGCTCTCAAGATAAGTAGAATGCTGCCAATTGTATGGTAATGTCCCATCTTATCAATTTTATGACCCCATCTATTGCTAGGGGCTACTTATTGCTTAATATTGCCGCCTGTATCAGGAAAGTTGTGAAGGGAATGTATTCTCAAGTGAGTGTTAGTGCCCAAAGCTTTGAATTGAGAAAAAAGTTTCATATGGCTACTCAGAAGGAGCTCATAGTATCCCAATACTATTCTGAACTGTGTGGTATGTGGAATGAAATTGACTACTATGAGACCTATCAGCTTGTCTGTGACAATGATGTTGTAGCATGTAGGCCTTAAGAAGAGTGAGGAGATGCTTTGTGTCTATGATTTTTTGGTAGGATTAAATGTGGAGTTTGATCAGATCAGGTCTAATGTGCTTAATCGTGATCCCTTCCCTAGTCTCGAGCAGGCCTTTTCTCTGATCCACATGGAAGAAAACTTCGATTTGAAATGCTCCAACCTATTTCTCAAGATCGTTTGCCCTACTCTCTGCATAGGGTTCTACTGATTCTGGTGCTAGGGCCACTACTCCTCCCTCTATTGACAAACCTATTGTCAAGTGTGACTATTGTGGCAATGAGCGCCACACTAGGGAGACATGTTGGAAACTCCATGGGCGACTTACAAATATGCATGGGCGTAACCAAGGTCGTGGAAAGACTAGTCAGTCTCAAGCAAAGTAATCTGAAGCAGGTGCTAAAAGTAAAATTGATTGCTCAGGCCCCACAAGTTCCTCCCCTAACAACGAGATGACTATGCTACATCATATGATGGATCAATTGGGATCCTCCTTTGTTGTTACTACCTCTTCTCTACTAGCCACTACTGCCACCCAGTCTACCAAGTCAAGTACTACCTTTTGTGGTTATAGTACATTTGTTGCTTCCTAGGACTGGATACTTGACTCTAGGACTATTGATCACATGACCGGGTAGCCCACCTTTTTTTCTAAATATTTCCCTTCCTCAGGCAACACCAAGTTTCGCATAGCTGATAGTTCCCTATCCCCTATTGCTGCACAAGGTTCCAATAGGTGCTTACCCTCTATAACCCTTTCCTCTGTTTTATATGTTCCTCGGTTTTCTACAGATTTGTATCCATTGGTGGTATTACTAAAGATTTGAACTGTAAAGTCACCTTTTTTTCCTACTCATTGTGTGTTTCAGGACTTGGTGACGAGGGCAACGATTGGAAATGGTAGAATGAGTTGTCTCTATTACCTGGACAGTGTACCTACACGGGCGCTTTATACCTCTTCGGATTTGGCACTCTTGGAGCTCTTTAGTTGGAATCGTCGTCTGGGACACCCCCCATAGGGCACTTTATCTAGATTATTTCCTATTTTAGTTAAACAATATACTCAGGATCAGTTTACATGTGATGTGTGTGTTCACTGCTAAACAAACTTGGAATGTTTATCCTATCTCTGATAATAGAAGTACAGTTCCATTTGCTTTGATTCATTCTGATGTTTGGGGCCCTACCCGTCGTGTCTCTATATTTGGTTAAAGATGGTTTGTCACTTTTATTTATTGCAATACTCGTGTTACCTGAATTTATTTATTGCATCATAAGAGTGAGGTATTTAAATGCTTTAAGGAGTTCCATTGCATGGTTCAGACTCAGTTTGACACTAAGATCAGGATTTTGCGTACTGACAATGGCAGGGAATATGTGGATGGCTCGTTTCAGACTAGTGCGGTTACCCGAGAGCAGAATGGATGGCAGAGCGTAAGAACAAACACTTGTTGGAGATTGTTCGTTCTCTGATGTTTGAGATGCAGGTTCCAACCCCTTATTGGAGTGAGGTTGTCCTTATTAATTCCTATATCATAAATAGGATGCCCTCACATATGTTGGGGTTCAAGTATCTTGTTGAGATACTGTGTGGTTCGCGTACCTTTGTTGCTCCGCATAAGGTATTTGGCTATTTGTTTTGTTCATCATGTCTCTGGCAAGCTTGACCCTAGGGGTCTCAAGTGCATCTTCATTGGCCACTCTCCTACTCAGAAGGGTTACAAATGCTATCCGCCTGAATCTCGATGCCTCTTTGTTTCCATGGACGTGATCTTTCGTGAGACTGAGGCCTACTACTCACCTTTCCAAGGGGAGTCTTCTGGTAGTGAAGAGGTTCTCTTGGTTCCCTCATTTGATGGTCCTTTGCTTCTTCCAATGGATGAGGGGGTTCACAATGATACTGATATGAATCAACGGGATACAAGAGGTAAGGGAACTGGTCAAGAGGTTCCCATTCAGGGTGAATCACAGGTTCAGCAAAAAAAGTAGGATGGTCCAGTGTTACAAGTGTTCCATCGTAAGAAAGAAGAACTGCCACCACCACTCACACTACTACACAACTGCCCTCTGAACCTGAGTCCACTCTCCATGGCATCACTTTCCCTCTTACTTTTGATTGGTCTCTTGATCATCCTATTGCTCATAAAAAAGGTAATAGGACTTGTACTCAGCACCCTATATCCAACAGTGTCCTATAATGCTCAGTCTCCATCCTATCGTGCTTTTGTGTCTTCCTAGTCTTTTGTTTCCATTCCTCAAACCTGGCAGGAGGCAAGTGCAAAACCTAGATGGGAGGAGGCAATGAAACAATGAATGAGGAGATGAGAGCCCTTCACAAAAATGACACATGGGACTTAGTTTCTCTTTCACTATAGAAGCGACCAATTGGCTGCAAATGAGTGTTTAAAGTTATACAAAATGTTGATGGGATAATGGACAAGTACAAAGCAAGGCTGTTTGCCAAGGTTTTCACTCAGACATATTGGATCGATTACCAGGAGACCTTTGCTCTTGTTACCAAGATGAACTCAGTTAGAGTTATTATCTTTTGTGCAGCGAACTGTGGTTGGGAACTACATCAATTGGATGTTAAGAATGCATCTCTTCATGGGGAGTTGACGGGATGTATATATGGATGTTCCACCAGGCTACTCCAGTTCGGAAACCCAAGTCAAGGTGTGCAAACTAAAAAGGGCCCTTTATGGATTGAAGCAATCTCCTAGGGCGTGGTTTGGTCGGTTCCGCAAGGCTATGATAGCAATAGGCTTCACTCATGATAATGCTGATCACACCCTGTTCATTAAAAGGGTGGGTGACCAGGTTACTGTCCTATAGTATATGTGGACGACATTGTTGTGACTGGCAATGATGCAGTTGAGATCTCTAAAGCTCAAGGCCCATCTTGGTAAGGAGTTTGAGATTAAAGACCTTGGGAAGCTAAACTACTTTCTTGGGATTGAGGGAGCATGATCTACTAAGTGTATTGTTCCCAGATAAAATATAACTTAGACCTCCTCTCTAAGACTCGTATGTTGGGGTGTAAGCCCTCGAATACACCTATTGAGGCCAACTCTCATCTCAAAAACAAGGAAGGTGAACCAGTTGATAAGGGTCGATATCAAAGGCTGGTTGGAAGACTCATCAACCTATCTCACACTTGACCAGCCATAGCTCTTGCAGTTAACCTGGCGAGTTAGTATATGCATGACCCCTATTCCTTTCATATAGAAGTTGTGTTTCATATTCTTCGGTACTTGAAAACTGCCTTAAGGAGTGGCATTTTATTCTCCCCTTCTGATCACACAAGGGTAGAGGCATATACTGATGTGGATTGGGCAGGTTCCCCAGATGATCGTCGTTCTACTACTGGCTACTGTACATTTGTTGGTGAAAATCTGGTTACATGGCATAGTAAAAAGCAGTCAGTTGTGGCTCGATCTAGTGCAAAAGCAGAGTTCCGGGCAATGGCACATGGAATATGTGAGTTACTTCAGTTACAAGGTCTCCTTCAGGATTTGGGTATATCTGTTCAGTTGCCAATGTTGTTGTACTATGACAATAATTCAGCCCTCAGCGAATCGTCATTGCCCGAAACTCTACCCTCCCAACTGCAATCCTCCCCCCACCAGCAACTTCATCTCAAAAA
>NC_056564.1:21201311-21208930 GCF_013358625.1 Macadamia integrifolia
AAAAAAAAAAAAAAAAAAAAAAAAAAAAAAAACATATCTTGGCTTACTTTTCTGACCTGTCCTTCACCAAAGATGGTTGATCGACATAGGAGGAAAAACACTTGGGAATCAGCCCCTACATTCTAATGTAAAGGTACATATTTTCCCTTGGCTTAAAATTGTAGATGGAAGGAACTTGCAAAAATGTTGGTGGTCCATAAAAATGTGAAATTAAAAAATCTGTCCTCAACTTCCAGGAAAAAAAAAAAGACTAAAATTAGGGCAGGGGAAAATAATCATGTGAAGGGGACAACCAGAATTTTCCAAAAAGAAACCCCCCCCCCACCCACACGCACAATAAAACCAACAACATACCCTCGTCAAAAGGTACATCTCCTTCAAGATGTTGGTGGATAGACTAAAAAGAGGCTTCCCGCTTAAGCCACCAGACTCTTCAGCCACCTGGTTCTTCCTTACAGGATCAGGTCTTGAAATGGTTGTATTTGATATTATCTGAAGCAGATCATTATGAGCAGCCAATGATAAATTATGTTACAAATAAACCAGAAGTAACAGAAATAAAGAGAAGAAAAACAAAAGCATACAATTCATTAAAAAAAAAAATTATTCTCCATAAAGGTAATACAAAGAAACTGTAGGCTACGCATTAAACAATGTCAAGCTTTTCTTACTAAGAAATTGAAAATTTATTAAGAAAAAACTTTAAAAGACCAGTAAATGCATCCCAATTCCCAATGTAAAAGAATTGGGAAAAGTATGTACTCAGTTTCTTCTCAAGTGAAGCATCAAATCATTTCAGAAGACTTCTAACCACCTTAAATTTAAGCATTGTTGAGAAATTAGTCAGCAGGTTCTCAATGACAAAGATTCTAGTTAGAGGAGGTAACCTGAGGGACACATAATGGAAACTCAACAAATCCAAATCGTTACTACCAGGCGACAGCAAAGACTTCCCACTTGACAGAGCACAAGTGATGCAGATCAGAGAAGAAAGAGGAGCAGTAGGCAGCAGGCCAGCAGGCCTTAACTGCCGATTGGGCAGCCAGCAGCCCTCTATCAACAGGGCATTACGCTACTCTGTGCTACTGAATGAGATACTTTAATGCACAGTTGTCATGGCATCTAGGCAGCCCAAAGCATTGAAGGGGCCCTCGACGCAAGGCAACACCAACAAGGCAAACAAGGCGAGAGTCTCGTAGGTGATGCCTTGACAACTATGATCACCACGTAATGTGGTACTTATGTTACACATAACTACAAATCAAAGGTTAGCTAGGTATAAAGAATGAGAGGAGAAGAGACATACATGAATGTTGGCAAGCAAGAAAAGGTTGCTCACACCTCACAATCATGCTTTTCCCAAACAACTACAACAACTCAGCCTTCTCCTAACTAAATGGGGTCAGCTACATGGGTCTGTGCGAGGGCAAAATAACAATAAAAAAGTAAAAAAGAAAGGAATACAGAAACACCTAAGCATAATCCCACCTAAATGGGTCGGCTATAAGGATCTATGACCTACAAACAGCTCTTTTCGAGATCATACAAACATCAACAACAACATCTAAAACCTTATCCAACTTAATGGGGTCGGCTACATGGAGATTCCAAGCAAGGACGAGCGCAAGAATCAAGGTTTAAGATCTCGCTCTCACCCCCCATCTTGCTAATCCAAAAAAGAGAGATCTCGCTAAATCTCCCTGAGAACTTGCCGAGATCATGTATTTTTTCTCGGTCGACTTGGTGGTTGGTCTCAGTGGTTATATGGTCTTTGTAGCCCCTGAAAGTTGGTATTTACCCTATTTTAGGCCTTCTAAACACAATGGAAACATCAGTTTTGTAAAAATCAAACCTAAATTGCACTTTGACTTCATACCCTATGTAAGTAGTCTCCGACTCTTCGGACCTTAGGCTAGTATGCTCTATTCCAACATCCACATTCCACAATCAACACATGACACAGCATAATCATAAGAATTTAAAAGAAATCATATATAAGAAAAGTAACTCCAAATGCAGATGAGGTGGTAATATTCTCTACTCTTTAAGCTTCAATGAGTGTAGGAATGGAGATCCTCAAGCAAAAGCACCAAAACCCTTGCTCTCTAGTGTTTTTTCTTCAAAAAAGTAGAGAAAGGCGAGATCTTGGCGAGATCTCGGTCGAGTTTTTGTACAATTTATATCTCGCCATGCATCTCGTCTCGCCTTTTTGAAAAAACAAGATCTCGGCGAAATCTTGCCGAGATCTTGAACCATGACGAGAATCTATGCAAAATGATTGACGGGTTATGGCTAATTATAACAACTACCGGCTGTCAACCTAACGTAGCACTACATATCAACCACAAGCTTATAACGGCAGACTATAATAAGGTACCGACTGTCTACCTAAAGTACCATATAGGTCGGTCCAGCCAAAGTGTCCTAAATGCATTATGTCCACCACCAAGGCAATCCATCACCCAAGCTACTTTTATAAAATGAGGAATGAGATAACGAATTCTTTAGAGCCCCGCTAAGCATGAAAGTAACAACTCGAACACAACTTCGCATTGAAAACTATGTAATCAACACAGAACTCCGCATTGAAAACTAGATAAGCAAACAACAACTCGAGCCAGAGGTATCTGTGAATAGTGGTTCAATGCACCAGCATAAAGCCCACCACTGAAAGCAAACCAATTACAACTCACGCGCGTTACATCCACCACCAAGACAATCCACCACCAGATCATATTATAGCCAAAACCTGAACTATGCATGTCTTTCCTCACTATTTCTCCTCTGGTCATTTTAGGCATGCCCTTAGCTCTTTTAGATCCTTCCATTTGAATCCGATCACTCCTCTAGGCTGTTGCATCCCAAGACCTCCATTGAACATGGCCATGCCACCTCAAACTCCTTTCTCGAAGCCTGTCATGAATAGGGGCAACTCCCAAATCAGCTCTAATATGGTCATTCCTCACTTTATCCTTCCTAGTTTTTCCACAAATCCATCTCAATATCCTCATCTCTATTACCATTTGCTTATCTATATTACGCTTCTTAACTGCACAACATTCCGCCTCATACATCATAGCTGATCTTATGAATGTCCTATAGAATTTTCCTTCAATCTTTACAAGAATACATCAATCATGCTTTTCCCAAAATCCATTCTAAAGGTTGCCTTCAAATCACTATTGACCAATCAAAAGGATTTTGGTTCCAAAAGTTTATTTTGGAAAACAAACAAAACTATGCTTCCTACATTGTCTTCAAATGTGTATCCTACATCATTCTTTTATGTGTGTTCATGGCTTATCCTGGTTGTAAATCTTCCGCAACAGTGAGAGAGATCTTGTTCCCACAACAATCATTGTAGATGGGGGCCTTAATATCCAGAATGAAGTACTTAGTCAAGAAAAAGCAGCTTCTAGAAATGAGGTTCCAACCACAGAAAGTTGCAGACACTACGTTTTGACACCTTGGGGGGACCCTCGTGGAGATGATGATTAGAGCCCGCTGAACTCCCATGGCAATCGTGTGCAAAATGACCATTTTATCCCTAGCAAAGCCGCCACATCCGAATCTTCCCAAATAGAGCTAAAACTCATAGAATAGCCTTGTTTAGTTATTTTCAGCCCGCACGTAAAATTTCATTCAAATACAACACCATTTGACTCTCAATCAGTGCAAAAAAACATTACCCCTATTGATGTAGATCAAGCTTGCACAAGTAAGGGGCTGCTGGACCCATCGAGCCAAGTCCAATGTTGGACCAGCCAGCCCCCACGTTGGTCCCATTTAACCAGCACAAAAGGAAAGCAGTAAACATTGTCCACGATTTATTGTTCACGTGAACAAAAACTCCCACAGATTTTGTTCAATAAAGATCTTCTAAAAGCAGCCAACTGTCCCTTATCGTGGAAGAAAGAAGATTCAAGAAGTGGAGGCAAGCTGTCCATTGAACTACAGCATATATTCTAGATTTAGTTTCCTATGGCAAGCTGTCCATCGAACTACAGCATATAGTCTAGATTTAGTTTCCTATTTTATTGTGTCAAGTTATTTTCCTTGTTTATGTCTTTAGTTAGTTTCCTATTTTGTTAGTCAAAGTAGTTTCTATTTTGTAGCTTAGGCTAGTTTCATTTTTGTCAATGGTCTGTCAGTTTCTAATTTGGTTAAAACTTGGTTAGTTAGACACAAATTAGAAAGTCTTATTTTCAACTTGCAAAAAGTACCTTGTACAGCAAGATAATATAAACCAAAGAGTAACAACCAAATAATGTACCTTGTACAGGAAGATAACTAGAATATAGAAACTTACTCTAACTAGGAAAGTAAACAACCTAGTCTATCTTGAAAAGGAAACAGAATAATAGCTACATCAGGTCAGGACAAACCCCCAACTGTCACTCATATCTAAACAACTCAAATCATCTCCGATTGATGGGATGTATATTACTTATAAAAAGACCAAAAATTCCTAAATTGACTCATAAAAGAACTCTTAATCACTCTAACACACCGAATAATGCAAATAACATAACTCTATCTAACTATTAAGTATCCTAAATCTAAACCAAATATTACAAAATACTTTCTAGACTAAGCGCAACAGCATATAGGGCCCACACAATCTTATCTATATACAAAATCATGTGGACAGAATTAAAACCTAAATATGGGCTTATAAAAGAAGCTCATTATATCAATAAACCCTATAATAAGAAGCCGAATGTCGATAGAACCCAACAATGGCCTAAAATAAATTCTAAGGCCCAATTGGACAATCTTAACTGCATCATATGCCATTTGGAAGTATATGTCAGATTCTTTAGTCGTTTGGTTTGGCTAAATCTTCTCCAATCATCTCACCAAATTTGGTATCGTTAACACCTCCAACACATTTCTTTCAATTTTCATTGAATTTTGAAGTGTTTTGATTCATGGCTGTCGAGGCGTCAACTAGGCATCCAGGCCACCTAGTGGGGGACTATCGCCTCATTGCATTGGTGCCTAACTGTCAAGCGCAGCACTTATTTATGTCAAATATCATTTAAGTAAATGATTGTTATTTCAGTTACTTAAGATATTATCCATCAATAAGCAAATACCCTATCTAAATCCAATAAAAATAGTATAAAAATCAAACTCCAAAAGGATAAAAAATAACCCCCAGTCCAAGAACAAAAACTGGATTTTTGGTTGTAAGGGCGATTTTCAACTTTCAAATGCTAGGGTCTCTCAATTCTGAAAATTTTATAAAAATCTTATCATGGTAAACCATTGCTAAAAAACAAAGGTCCTGTAAAATAATCTTTTGTTTTGATGTCCATAAAATTATTTTCATTTAGGCGATTTTAACAACATTCGCGCACTTTAAAAAGTTTGATCAGAACATAACTTTGTCATTACAACTCAGATTTAAGTAATCTTAGACTTGTTGAAAAGCTGGTTTTGTGCTCTACCTAATACAAAATGTCTTATGTAAAAATAAAATCATTTGACCAGTCAAACTTATTAGAGAACAAGAACATTTCTCCAAATGTTGATTTTTGATGAGTTATTTTTTATGATTTGATGTGGCTTAATGTAGATTTTTTATGACTTGATGTGAGTTAATGTTGATTTTTTGTGATACAAGGTATATATAGCATATTAAATAATGTTAGAAAAAGGGAAAATAAAAATGACACCTGGTCACCTTGTTCGCCTTTAGGCGGGTGACTTGTCGCCTAAGCACTTAGGCAGCCCTTGAACGCCTTGGTTCACCGTGACAACTATGTTCTGATTTAGAAGTTATAGACTGAACCATTGCTGGCTTATTGAGTCAAAGTTGAGGTGAGCATTGGTTGTAGAATATCACAAATTCATGGGCCCATTAACCTGCTGGCCAGAACTTTATTTTCATAGGTGGCATTGAAATTTCATTAATGAAAATAAAATTAACATTTTTTTATAAATGTAGAACCATTTTGAACACGAATAATCAAATTAGATGAGAAATCACTAGGTGAAATAACTATTTCCTCCTCTCCAAAAGAGAGAAGCAATATCGTCTGCTGGCTGATTCACCTATATCCAAACATGCTTACATGTCACAGACATAAACACAGAACGCAGGCCAGAAGTTATTTGCTCCAACACCAGCCCCCTACCCACCCCAAGCTGAAGCATACAATACAAGAAAGCACGCAAAACCAGAGATGTTACACCTTATTTTCTTAAACAGATCAAAAAAGAAAAAAAAAATGCAGTGGCACATGTTTCATTTCACAGCAATGTATGAAAAAGTTGAAGGTTCAATTTCACGACGGAAAACAGTACAAGTTAACATCACACGAGCTACTATATGAATCGCATTATATACAACCAAGTAGCAAAAGCAGACGGATAATAAACATAATACAGCCAACTCAGTGACATATAATCAGAAAGCAGAGAGTAACGGGAATACTACAGTCATCATCTAACCCAAATCTAAAGAGAATAATGAGTTGAAACTGTGATCAAGAAAAGTTACCAATCCGTCCAAGCGGAGAGTAAGAGCAACCTATAACAACAAAAAATAAACCATAAGAAACTTTAAATGGAATTGGCAGGCAAATAGTAAATAAAATGAATTAATAAAGCGTAGCGTCTGCATACCGCTGCAATATCTTCAAGGTCTTCTTTAGACAAGTCTGGAGCAATTTTCACAAGCAATGGTGGAGGGCCCTCTTCACCCCATTGCATTTCATCACGAGCAGCTTGTACCTTCAGAAAAAAATTAGAAAAAAAAGGGGGAGCAATTAGCCTTTTAGTTGTTAGGGGTGAGGAAATCACTAATACATCCATGAAGATCCAAACCTTCTTAATAAGATCCTTTAGTTGTTTTCTCCCCTGAAGTTTACGCAATCCAGGAGTGTTTGGTGATGAAACATTTATAACCTGCACAGCAATACTAGTAGCTTGTATGGTCTAAGTTTAACGAATTCTCAAGAAAGTTTGATAAGATTCAGTAACTTGACTAGAACTGGAGTTGATCTTTTAACACTCTGACTTGAATCTTTTTCTTAGAAATTAATGGAGCATTATTAAATTTTATTCAGCATGTTAGGCATTTAATTATTTCCAAGCAAAAGACAAAATAGGGAGTCAAGGACCTAAGTTAAATGGATAAAAACCATGGCAACAATTGAAAAAAATAAAATAAAATAAATAAATAAAGAAAGAAAGAAAGAAAAAATAAGGAACATACCAAATAATCAGCATATTGGGACAAAGTATGAACCCCTTGAACATAGTCAGCAGCGGCATCTTCACTTGTCTTATTCTTGCCAAGATTAACCCCAAGAATTCCAGGGCCTGCTTTTCCTCCAGGTTGGACTTCATCACTGGAGGAGATCGAAGTGCTTGTTATTTCAGCCAGCTTTCTCTTACCATGCTGGGCACCCAACCGTTTTGCAACAGCCACGATTCCTTCACTATTGAAGCCACAACGATTTATGATAGCACTGCCAATAAAAGCAAGCAGCTTCACAACTCATCACAAGATACAGGACTATGACCAAGGCCAAACACAATTAGCAATCTTGATGTAGATCGATGGGTGGGTGAGAGGATTCAGCAAGAACTTGTCCAGGTTCATCCCC